>NC_133772.1:10769305-11048529 GCF_003597395.2 Chelonoidis abingdonii
AGCTGAGGAACAGCTACCCACAGTGCACCGCTCCTGAAATCGATGGTAGCCTTGGACCATGGACACAAGCAATCGATTTTGTGATTGCATTGTGGACGCGCAAAACCGATTTTATAACATCGGTTTCGTAATATCGGTTTAAACTACTTCGAAATAATCGTGCAGTGTAGACGTAGCCTGAGCCACGACCTACAGTTTGAGAACCACTGTCTTAAAGGATGGAATGCCTAAAAGGATGTGGGAGGAGGAGGTGCTTATCTAAACTTGTTTTTAATCTGTCACAGGATTAATTTGGACTGAAGCCAGTTTACAAAACTTCCAGATCAGTTTGCCTGACCTTTGTTCCAAGGACCTGCAGTTTTGTAGCTTTGAGATCAGCAGTTTTGACTGAGGAACCTAAGGCAAAATCTACTGTCCAATTATTCTTGAAAAACCTTGTAAGGGAGTAATGGATCTTCTGCTACATTATTCCAACCAAATGACTTATTTCACTCAACCATCCTCAAGAAGAAAGGTATTAGACTTCTCTGCTCATTACAATTCTCAGTTTCATTGTAGAAAAAGCCAAGCAAGGTGCCAGTCTCCTCCCCCGTCCACTGCTCTGGCCCCATCCCCGGTCGGGGATTCTTCAGGCTGTAGGCATAGCACAATGAATGAGATTTTAATTTGGAAAGAATATCCCAAGAGTGTGCAGTGTCCATTAAAAGTTTAATGGCAAAATTAAAGCAGGTTTGCTGAGGGGACTGGATGGCTGGTGGTGAGGAGATACAAAGAGCTCTAAATCAATGGAGCTTTTCTTGGGCCCCGATTCTGGAAACTTCTCTGTTAGTTGACAGATGTTCACGTAATAACAAACCAATCAAACCTGGACCCCACCACTGAGGCCAGGCAAACCCTGGTCTTGAGATTTTCAAAGCCAATTAGTTTTCGCTATGTGACCACATCCACTTGCTTGGCTTTGAAAATCTCATCCTGGCACGGGCTTGTGACCCCC
The DNA here is from genome assembly GCF_003597395.2 of Chelonoidis abingdonii. Classification (NCBI taxonomy): domain Eukaryota; kingdom Metazoa; phylum Chordata; order Testudines; family Testudinidae; genus Chelonoidis; species Chelonoidis abingdonii. Next base: position 10,770,300 of record NC_133772.1, read on the forward strand.
CGTGGTGGTTCCTCCGGGGTATTTGCAAGCTTGAACTGCCCTACATGTGCACACTGCTTCAAAAGCAGCATGCAGCTTCTTGTGCTATCCAGTGCCCCAAATTGACTTCAACTTTTTTTCTATGTAAGAAAAAAGGAAGATGATACACCAAGGCTCTGTCATTATCCTGCACAGCACAGATAATAATAAAAAAACACCCCTCATTGTGCAATCTCCTTTTAGATCTTGCAAGAGGGTAACAGACAATCATAATTAACAGGGCTTTTTTTCTTCCTCCTCCCCAGCCCTCCCCGAAGCCATATAACTGATATAGAAACTTTAAAGCTTGGAGCAATACTTATAGGGAGAAGATGAAAAGCTGCTCAGAATATAGATTTGAGCGTCAGATAGAAATTACAGCCCCAATTCATCCTCCTTTATTACTGGGCTCTGTGGGTTTAATGGGAAACGAATACAGTTACTTTCCCCTGTCTTGGGGAAAAAATGACATTCCATTTTGTCTCAAAAAATACACATTATTTAACTTATAAAATATTTAATCTAAGTAATTAATCCTCTCACGACAGCACTATGCACATTTTCTCTGACAATCCATACTTCCAAGGGCCTATAGTTGCAGCATACTTTGTTTCCTTTTTCACATGAAATTAATCAAAGGCACATCCTGAATTATTCAGGAGCTGAGTGAAGCCTGCTTGCCATGGCTTGCAGAGAGAAAACTCCCATTTTTTTCATATCCCACCAATATGCAACAATATAGCAGAGTTCCTGTTGACCACATGAATGGTGTATCATCAGCGTAGCATGCAAGGTTTCTTTTCCCCTCAGTCGATAAGGCTGAATTTTTCATATTTATTGGGCTTAGATACACGTATTCTATGACTGACTATAGGGAACTATCCAGCAGGAAGATGGACTGGATGGGATCTAACTGGTTATTCAATCTTTAAGTCTGTTTATTCACAGGTCAGACATTCTCTCTCATGTCTTCTCTCTCTAGCTCATTAAAACAAGTCCAGGTTTTTGTGCAGGAAGAGTTCTAACAATAGTTCTACACATATAAAAGAAAAAAAAAAACCTCTCTTTTTTCTGGTTAAAAGTTCAATTCTGCTTGTGGTGAAGTTTTGCCAAACAAAGCAAAGACAAGAGATGAAGTTTTATTTTTAAATTTTGATTTTTTTCAAAACTGTCCAAAAATATGCATTTTGATACCTCAATTATTGTCCCTGACTTTCAGCCATCTCTGCCAGGTATGAGTTATACAGCAGGTGCTTAGTAAATTTATTCAAGCATGATCTGATCCCAGCAAAAACAGAGCGGTCTCAATTTCCTTTCATTTTCATCTGCATAAATCCAGAATAAGTCCTCTGGCTTACTCTGGATTTACTAATAAGAGCAGAGGTCACATGGGCTTGTTAGGTTGGACCGCACACCTGCAAACAGAACCACATGGGTGTACTCTTGTGCTTGCAAGGAGCCGAAGAGAATTTAGTGGAGCTCTCTCTGAGCATAGGGCTCCACACATGAGGTTTTCTTTGCAGGACTGGAGCCTCACAGCCACAGCTGAAAGGGATATGGTTCCCTGCCTGGAGTGTCACCAATGGAAATAACTGCTGGTAGGATACGACATGAAATCAGGTCCCACATTCCACTTACATCCCAGCATCAGGAGCTGTAGATCTTCCTTGACGTAAGCTATTTTCCTTTGTGTAATCACCAATTCCCTCCCCCTTACGCCCAAACAGTAAAGCCTCTTTTGCAACAAGCACCTTCACAAGAAAAAACCCCCACTCTTCCTGGGCAGCTCAGACAACTTTCCTTGAGCTAGTTATAGTATAATGAGAAGCACTGAAGCCAAGCAAATGACTTGAGTGCATCAGAGGTGGAAGATGTATATTGGGCACATATGTTCCTATTTCCTGTACAATAGCACGTCAGTTTCACATGCCAAAGAGGGCCAGATAGACACTGGAGAAATAAATTTACACTGAAAGTGGAGGAAATGAATTCTTACATAAGCAAATAAATCCCCATTCTTGACTTTCACCATGAGGGCTTTCTGGTGGCTCTCTCACCCTGGCACAGTACCCTTTAAGAGGCAGGGTAGATGACAGATGTTCATATTTTTGATGCTGCCTGATTATTTTCTGAAATCCAAAGCTTTACCATGTATTAAATTCCAAAGCTGGGCTTGCATTTGTATACATCAGGGAAGGAAAAGGAGAGGTTTTTTACCTCTTGCATCATTTATGAACAGCATAATATCAGGATATCTACATTAAAATCAGCTTCCAAATGGAAAACTATATCAAACAAGATATGTGTCTGTATTTTTTCATAAATCCATAAAATCTTGTTAGCAATCACACTCATATTTTTTCACCGTTAAAGTGCATTCTGTTATTGTTATTTTTACTCTTAGTTTTTATTGTTACCATAATGCTGCAGTGGATTCTTTGCGAATTAAGACAATGCATTACAAAGCCAATTGCTCTATATTTAAGTTGCTGCCATGGGACAGGAAAGATACACTTTAATATCATCCGTTCCCCCTCCCTCCACCCTCCAATTTCAATGAATTTTAGAACTGCATTGCCAGCTCTGGAGACCAAAGCCCTCTGTTTATCTGCAACACATGTACAGCCCTGCCAACTTGCTGCCATCCGCTAAAGCCACCATTGATGATGATGGGTAGGTGTTCACATGACACATCACAAGATCCACCAAGATCTGGGGCCCACCAACCCATTCCGCACAGTCCATTGGTTTGCTGATAGGTGGCAATGACTCTCTAATAGATTTTTCTCTTTCTCACACTCTGATAAATCCAGAGTCACCTCACTAAAGTCAATGCAGTTACTCCTAATGCATTCCACTGGCATACGTGAGATCAGGATCTTCCCTTCTGTCATTACCTGGGGCCTGATCAAGCCTTCCATAGACTCAGTGGCCAGTGGGTCAGCCACCTGGACTCTATTCTAGCTGATCACATGTGGGCGTTATTGATAAATTGTATAGTGAATTGCTTGACCAAACTTTGATTTGTTATGAAATACACTCAAGAGACCAAATAACCAATGTCAGTCAGGTTCTCTATAGTACCAGTCTGCGGGAAACTGTCTCATACAGTGTTGTTACCTTCACATTATGCAGAACCTAAGCTTCCAAAGTTACACCCACTAAAATAATCTTCATACTTTTTATATGTTTACAAGTGCAAGGTACTGTATACATCACCTGAAATGACATTGAACCAATCAGCTTTCTACCTTGCTTTTCTGGGACCATGGTTTACTTCCCATCTTTTTGTTCTGAACATATACATTCCAGGTACCCTCTTCCTATGGTAAAGCACTCATCTGTACTGGTCTTGACAGCTTCCTTATTTGCTTTACCCAAATCTGTTTTCAGTGAATGCAAGTGATTATGGGATACTTAGCGTAAGAGATCAGGGTTATATGAAAAGTCTAGGCTAAGTAAAACTATACAATACTATAATGTTTGTGTTTAATGCTATTTGTACTCCATACCAATATACGTATGGTGTGGATAAACCATAGACACATATACTAGCCCAACATATATATTAGTCGACAGTGTACAGATCCATGTAATGTAGTCACAGCTAGCTCCTCCTCATCTCATCTGTCTTTCCTACGGTTTTTTAATAGTATCCATCACCTCAATATCCAAGTGCTTCGTGGCGTTGCTTTCTATTAAACCAGTTAACATTTCCTGGAATAGATGATGGTAGGTTGCACTGTGTCTGTCAGGCTTTTATATACAAGCGAGGCTTTGTTTTCACTATTACTCTCTGCACTGATTTTTCCACTTTGAACTTTAGGGTACAGATGTGGGGACCTGCATGAGAACCTTTAAGCTTAACTACCAGCTTAGATTTGGTTTTGCTGCCACCACCCAAATTATTTATGAGTTATTTGGGGAACTTTGTCTACCTCCCGCCCCAGAATATCTCCCTCCCAAGTACTATAACCCTTCCCTGGGTAGCCTTGAGAGACTTCTCCACCAATTTTTTGGTGAACACTGATCCAAACCCTTGGATCTTAAAACAAGGAGAAATTAACCATTCCCCCTTCTCTCCCCCCAACAAATTTCTGGTGAGTCCAGATCCAACCCCCTTGGATTTTAAATTAATTAGGTTCTTAGAAAATTATGATTAAAGAAAGGTAAAAATTATTTTTGGAAAATTTAATGGAAAATAACTTTACAGGATAATTAGATTTAAAGAGCTCAGAGGAACCCCCTTTAGCCTTAGGTTTAAAGTTACAGCAAACAGAGGTAAACCCTCTAGCAAAATGAACATTTACAAGTTGAGGAAACAAAGATAAAATTAACATGCCTTGCCTGACTGTTACTTACAAGTTTGAAATATGAGAGATTTGTGCAGAAAGATTTGGAGGGCATGGATTGATGTTCAGTCCCTCTTAGTCCCAAGAGTGAACACCCCTCAAAAAACAAAAAGCACAAATAAAAGCCTTCCCCCCACCAACGTTTGAAAGTATTTTGTCCCCTTATTGGTCCTTTGGATCAGGTGTCAGCCAGGTAATCTGAGCTTCTTAACCCTTTACAGGTAAAAGGATTTTGGTGTCTCTGGCCAGGAGGGATTTTATAGTATTGTACACAGGAGGGCTGTTACCCTTTCTTTATAGTTATGACAACTGATTTCAAGCACCAGCACATCTGAAAGCAGAAAACTAGAAAATCCAGCCCGAGAGTCCATATCACCTCTTCCATATTATTTGCTAACAAAGTCAAAGATCCAAAGGAGTGTTTGAGGGGGTAAAGGGTTCCTTCAGCCTCCTCATTTCCCTGGGGGCCACTAAATGAGACATCCATTCCCCAGGGTCTCCTGCCTGTGCTAAATGGGTTTCAGATACTCCCTTGACAGCAGGATTTACTCTTCAGAAGTGCATGAAAGCTCTAAGGCCTGGCTTTCCGAGGAGCAGAGTATTTGCAACTCCCTCTGGAGAGCAAATGGAGTTGTAGGTGTTCAGCAACTGTTTAAAATCAGGTCCTTGGGGTATCTGAGCCTGAACCTGATCTCCCTGTGCTACAGCAGCACTGGTGTTAGTGGAGTCACTCCTGATTGACAAGGGAGTCGAACAGGAGAAACAAGCCTCCTGGTGAATGTAGCTAGTTTCCACTGCAGAGGTGGAGGAGACTGAGTCCATGAAGGAAATAAAAGGAGCACGAGGAAAATAATAGCCAGCTCTTCCCTAATGAAACAGTCGGAATGTCTTGCTTAAAATATAACTCTCTGCATGACTCCTCAAGAAGCAACAATAAAGAGAATTTTCAGCTGAAAAATTAAGCCCCGGAGGTGAACATTCAAAAGAGTTCAACTCTGGATCCAGTGAAAGGCCTGAAAGCCTTGTACTCCTGTAGGAGCGGAGAACAACAAGTTTTGATAAAATATTTCAAAACTTTTCCAGCTCTGTGATCAGATTTCTCCTGCCACTCGACGTCTGGAGGAGGCCAGCCAGTGACCAGTTTTATAAACATAAATACTGATGGGGATTCAAAACACATCAAACCCCTTGAAATTATAAAAACTTATTGTGTGAAACAGAGGAAAGAAAGAGAGCAAAATGTACTCAGAGTAATGCGATACTGGAAAGGTTAAGTAAGATGCTTGAAACAAAAGTTAGAGATTAATAGATCACAAACATCTATAGACTCAAATGTACAAAGCAATGCTTTTAAAACACTATGGGCCAGATTTTCACAGTATTCAGCATGTAAAAATCAGGGCTGAATTTTCAGAATAGCTGAACTGCCATTCAGAGACTTGCTGAGTTGTTCTGGAAATCTGGTCATAAATGTCCCCATGAGAGCTGCTGGGTGCTCAGCACTTTTGTAAATGTGCTCCGTATTTTGGTGCCTGGCCATACAGGAAGAAATAAGCCCTTTTAGGCTTTCCATCAAAGTCAATAGAAAGGCTCCCTTTGATTGAATGGGTATCACCGCAGGCTCTTTCTTACCTGCAGAAATGTGCGTTTCCACTGCTATAATTCACTGCACTGAAAAATGCATAAGTAGTGCATCTCTCTGGCTTGCTTTTGATATTTGCAATATCTCCAACTGTTGTGAAGGAAATCCAGAATCCCAAACCAGGGCCTTGCAAGGAGAATAGCAAGCATCTGGGATGAAGCTAAATGGACTGGAGAGTTTGTGCTCCACAGAAAGAAACAATGCTGAAAAGTTCTATTTTTTCCTACAGTTATATATGGTCGGAACTGAACCAATGCCTCAGCATGGCATTGGACAATGCTGTTCTGCTGGATGAGACAAAAAACCCAATTCCTTAATCATCTGGTGTCATTAAAGTTGCCCTGGCATATTTCGCAAAAGTGAGTGGTCAGTGTCATAGGCAGTGTTCTGATCAGATTCCAGTGTGGATAACTCCATTTCTGGAAGAAAATTCTGCCCTGGGTTATGTTGGCATAAATCTGACATAACTGCAGAGACACTGGAGTATATAGACATCATTGTAACTGAGAACAACATTTTGTCCGTTGTCTTTAAATTTCATCTTCACTTGCAGGTAAAGTTATCACTAAATTGGTGCAGTGTTTTGCTTCTGGCACAGACTGGATACAGAGTTCACAGAAGTGGATGCATTTCAGCACTGAGTAATCTCTGTTACAGTACTCTCTGTAAATAACTGGTATATTTCAAGGGGAAGGTCACTAAATAAGCCTAAAATATTAGTAATATATCAGTGTATATGTATCTTTTTCCAACAGGTTTATTGCCGTTAGTGAAAGCAAAGTGCAATATTGCTGCAATTTGTAAATGACTGTTTTTGAAGAATATTCAGTTATATTGTGTCTGCAAGAAGAATGGAGGTAAGAATCTCACATATTATGGCTTTATATAATTCCAGCTTCAAACAGAACAACTGAAAATTGAAAGCCACTCTCTTTATCCACAAAATTGTACTAAAAACCATTTCCTTTAGATTTTCAGAAGGCAGCTACAGAAAATGATGTGCTATTTCATTGTGCACGTACTGACTGGTGCCATATGCTCATAGTCAATCAGAAAGGAAAACGTCTAACACACACTAAAAACAACTTTAGAAGAAGCAATCCCAACGCGCGCACACAAACAAGATAGAAGATCATATTCTACGAGAATGAACAGGGAAGCTGGGCTGATACTAAAAAGCATCTGATGTTACACAATTGTGTGCTGCAATGTTAAGACATAGCCAGATGGTCTCAACTCTGAATTATGTACCGTAAATATTGAACAGTTGGGCTGCAAAAGTCTGACAGAGAGGTCAGCTCCTGGTATTTCACATGTAATCGTTGTTGTTATTCATATTCAGGTGTGCCTACAGGGCCAAAATGAGCTCAGTGCTCCACTGTGCTAGGTGCTGCACATACACACAGGGCTGGTCTACACTACGGGGGAAAATCGATTTTAGATACGTAACTTCAGCTACGTGAATAACGTAGCTGAAGTCGAATATCTAAAATCGATTTACTCACCCATCCTCACCACGCGGGATCGATGTCTGCAGCTCGCCATGTCGATTCCGGAACTCCGTTCGTGTTGGTGGAGTTCCGGAATCGATATAAGCATGCTCAGGGATCGATATATCGCGTCTAGATGAGATGTGATATATCGATCCCCGAGCAATCGATTTTAACCCGCCGATACGGCGGGTAGTCTAGACGTGGCCAAAGTGAAAGACAGTCTCTGCCCAAAGAGCCTGCAGTGTAACTAGACAAGAAGGATAAAGGAAGCATTAATTCCCCCCATTTTACAGATGGGTTAAGTGACTTGCTCCAGGTTGTAGAGGGCATTTGTGGCAGAGCTGGGAAACAAAGTCAGGTCTCCAGACTACCTATCCAGTGTTTTAACCACAACCCAGCCTTCCTCGGTTGAGATATTTACTTAGCCTCTCTGCTTTTTTAAAAAATGTCTCAGAATGAACTGAACTCTTCCCAACTTGCCAAGGCCTGGGCCGATGGATGTGCCGCTCCCAAAAACAGTTCTGTGCACCGCTCACCTGCCCAGTGATACATTCCTGATCCTCTACGGGCATTAGGAAGGTGACAGACCACAGCTGGGGAAGTGCAGAGCCCTCAGCAAATGCATCTGGGAGCAAGCTGAGGAAATGAAAAAAACAAGATGTAGGCGCTTAACTCACAGACCTTTTTGAAAATTTCACCCCTTGTGCCAAAATATTCAGAATGCTACAGCTCTCCTCCGTGTCCCACTGAAAATTGTACCAAAAAGTCTCCAATGAGACTCTCATTTCAGCACTGATGCAGCAAAGCACTTGAGCATGCACATGAATTTAAGCAGGTGAGTAGTTTGGTCGACTTCAGTGGGATTACTTATGTGCTTAAAAATGAAGCAGATGCTTTTCTGGACTGGGGCATTACTGAGTAATCTATTAAATTGCTTAACAGCATGTAGCACTTTAAGTTAAGAACAAAAAGAAAAAGAAAAAGAAACAAATCCTATTACATTGCATGAAACCTATTAAAAATAATAAAACCCTTCTTATATTCAATGGGAGCATTTCTCAAAATCAGGTCAAGTTTACTGAGATGCTTAAATATGGATTTAGGTGTCTAACTTTAGGCAGCCAGGTTTGAAGATTTTAGACACAGCTGTTTCCTTTTCTTGAAGTCGTCATCTTCTTTTTTCCCTCCCAGCCAAAACTATTTGCTCAATTTGCTGAATTCATGAACAGTTTAGGTTGACCCAAAACTACACTTTTTGTCAAATAAGAGATTTGCCAAAAAAGTTTTGCCCCACTCTAGCCCCTGTGCAAGAGAATGCAGCGTGACCTAGCAGGAAGGCAAAAGGAGCTGAAGTTAGCAGCTTATTTTAAGATTTCATCCAGCTTGTTACATTTTTACCCACTCACTCAAGGGAGGCAGAAGCGAGATTTTTAGGCAGTTCCATACAGGCCCCTGATGGGTTTGGAATGACTTACGTAGTGCACAGGCACTGTGCTAGCCCTCGGCACAGGCTGAATTTTATCCCATGGAGTCATGGGGGAAAATGGTTCTTCCATTGTGCAGCAATATCCTTCACTCTTTTCTTTTATAGACTCGGTGGGGACACAGACATGTAATCAGAAGAAGAGACCCACTTGTGGTCTAGGATCCCATACATAGCTTAAGTTTCTCAGGCACTGAAAAGCATGCAGCACCCAGCTGTCAGGTTCTAAATGTCAATCACAGCCCAGGTTTGAGCTTATTCAATCTAATCTAAGTCATTTGGGTCAACGGAGCTGAACGATGCAGGGCTAAATTGCCACCGTGCTTGGAAACCTGAGCCTTCCCTGTTCTCTGGTGCTGCTATCAGCTTTGAGAGTAGCTGCCTACAAGGCATTTGTCCCATCTATACCATTTGTCTATTGTGCTGGGATTATACCTGTTCCTTCTCTCTCAAGCCTTTCCACACAGCCCCCACATCTGATTTGTGTGTGTGTCTTGCCTGTTGCACGTTTCTGCTTTTCACTCCAGCCTTGCTTCTCGATTTGCAATCCAAGCTGGTTGAGGTCACTGCAAATGACTGTTTGGGGGCAAGGCAGCCTTGTGTAAAATGCTGCAGAAAGATGAGAGCCCGGCGCTAAGAATGCCAACCCCTACAAAATGCTGAGTCATCCGAGTGGCAACCCACTTAACCAGCAAACAAGGGAAGAAAATAGACTCACTGGCTTGTGTAAACCCCAGCGCCCGCACTTGAATTTGCAATAAGCTTCTTGCTAGAGCTCAATCTGTCAAGCAGCATGTCCCATTAAAATGAAAAATTTGAAGGTCTCCATAAAGCAGATAGAGAACCTCTTCCCCCACCCCCTTTTATTAGAGGATTTTTGTGAGGCTGACAAGTCAGGACAGCTTCTGATCAGAACCATCACTGTTCCAAACACATGCACTATAGGCAGGCTACCTTTACAACTGCTTTCTTAATTTTTTTTTGTCATTTTAATAATTCACAGTTGATCTAGTTTTAAGACATTTATATCCATCCACCAATTGGCTTTAAATCACTTGATAGAGCCTTAGCTGGATTAAAGATCCCAAGGTGCATCTTGCAAGAGTAGCTGGCAGTAGCCACAGTGTCCTGCTCAAATTCCAGCTGGAGTTAATTACATTATGCAAGTGGCTTCTTGAAATGCCTGCCTGAACAAGCAACACTGGACAAAATGACTTTGGGGTTTGTAATCCTTGTTGGATGGGGGTGTTTTGGACTTGAGTCTGTTTTATCCCAGTTTGTAATATTTATTCAAATTGGACTGCAGAGTGAAATATGTTCTTCTTTTGATGCCTATCTAGACTTTTCCTATGGAACTTTTGTAAGAGCATCTCCTTTTGTGCGATCAGTACCAACCATTTCCAGACAACATTGATAAGTCAGCCCACAGAGAGTTCAGCTCCCAAAAGAGGCAGAAGAATAAACCTATGCTGACTTTTCCCCTGCTTTTCTTTATTATAAAAGGGCTATTTTCTCTGTTTATTTGGGTGCATTTAGAACTGATGAAAAATGCCTGCCTGAGAATGACCTGATGACCTCCAGTCCCAGAAGAGACAGCACGGACAGCAGCAGTATAAGTCTCTGCTTTCTCTCCCACCGGGAGAAAGATATTATCTACCTCCGACTGCATTCCCTTGCTCACTGCCGGCCAGTTCCAGTGCCTGCTGGCCTAAACTTGGATTGTTTCTTCTTCTTTCTCTTTATCTCTCTTATTTTCCTCACACAAGCCAGCCAAGCCATAGAAGTCACTGGTGTAAGAAATTGCCTTTTGTTCCTGCTGATGAGTGAAATCCAGAGGACGAGACCCAAATCTCCTTAGAGGTGAATTATTTAATCACATTTATTTCCTCTGAATTGGTGGAACTAATTAATGCATTTAGATTTCTCTCCCCCCACCCCTTGCAATTTCCCACCACCTTAACTTGCTTTGTTAACATTCCCACTGCTAATTTTCCCAGACTGTTTCTCAGAGTCCATACATAAATTCCCTATCACCAGTGATACAGGATGTTCATTTTGATGGAACAATGGACAAGATCTAAAGGTGCTAGTCCTGAGGGCTCAGCTCTTTGGAGAACCATCTCTTTGAGAAGGGAAAGAATAAGAAGAATATCACTGTTTTTAGGGGTGTAGGCGACGGATGAGTGGAGCTGTCCACAAGAGGCTGGCCTTCGGAGAGCTCACATTACTAGATCTAAGTTTAAAAGCCCTGGGGGAGAACAGAAAGGAATTGAAATGACAGAAACGGCACAATGAAAAAAAAATTACAAGGGCTGTAGATAGAGGCCAAGGCTTCCCTATTTCTACTCAGGAGAAAGAAGGGGATAGTGGGACCTCACATACAGATATAGAAACTGGAGGCCCAAGAGCTACCATCCCCAGATCCTGACCATTTCTACCAGGAAGCTTGGGCTACAACTTTCCAAGAAGGGATGGAGTTTGTTGGCAGTACCTTGCCTTAAATAGGTTTTTGTAAGGCTGAAGCTGGCAGGGGAGAGGAGGATACGACTGGCACAGGATTTGAGAAAGGGAATGAGTGTTAGAGAGGGAGGAAGCAGGCCTGGGTGTCACATACTCTAGCTGCCATAGAATCCCTGCAGCCTAGCTCACTGGGTCTGCGGGGAAAGGAGGAAAAGGCACAAATGGCTATTTGAGGAGGGAAGGGAGGAGCACCACTACTCCCACCACACAAATCCAAATAGCCTCTGTCTGGACACCACCTCCCCTCTATTGAAACTGAGGACATTAGACCCTTTTGGGTAGCAGGCTCTGAATCCTTGGGCACTGCAGCAAAAGAAGGTGCTAGTGCCCCATGCAGAGCCAGTAAAAACATTTTTTGTCAAAACTTTTTTTTTTTTAAATGAAAAATGCATGAAGGATTTACTGGCTGCCACTTCCAGCGGCTCCCATTGGCCTGAAGCAGCGATCTGTGGCCAGTGGGAGTCGCGATTGGCCAGACCTGCAGACGCGGCAGGTAAACAAACCGGCCCGGCCTGCCAGGAGCTTTCCCTGAACAAGCGGCGACCCTGTTTGAGAAACCCTGGCATATAATAACGTGGGTTGGAGGTTTTTCCTCCCTGTGGAAAATTTAGAGTTTTGATCTTAAGACTGCAACCAAGATTTTGGCCAACAAGTGAAAAGTTTTGATTTGGGGTTTTTTTGACGAAAAGCCAAATTTTTCTGTGGAAAGCAGATGCTTTCTGAGGAAAATATTGCTTTGGGAAGGAGCCATAAAATAAAAAATAACTCCAAACCCTAGTTTTGATAGATAATTTTCAACCAGCCCTAGTATATAAGTTCTTTTTCTGGATTCTTGTTAACCCTTTCTCCATACCTCATCCATATGTGTGAGTGCGTATCTCTTTCTCTCACCATCTGCTCTGGCTACTGTGAGCACTGAATGTTTACGAGTTTTTCAATGTTTATTGAAATAGTCTCTGTGGATCAATGCTCAATTTTTTTTGGCTCCTCTCCTCATTCTTCTGCTCCTTTTTATAGATTCCCCCCAATTTCCCCTTCCCACCTCCACAGGTTGTTGAGAGTTCTGAACAGCTTTTACAGTTGATTGGGCGGCTGCTTCTTTTGATGCAACTGGGCTGAACGAAGCCTTCGGACACTCCAATTTTTTTCTAACACATTTCTTATTTCTTGGCACTAGATTTCTTGGACCCCTTTAAAATTCCAACAAACTATCCTTGGGTGAGCCCTTTGGCATTGCTGAAAAATCAACTTCTTTATAGAAAACAAATCTGTTTAATTCTCCTTCTACTTCTTTATTGTCTCCAGGAAAAGACTGTGCTTATTAATATTAACTGAGTCCATGGAACTGCTCACAACAAAAGAAGCGTTTATTTGATGCTTCTAAGTTAATACTTGTAAAATCTCTTGAAGAAGAAAAGTGCAAGCAAACAATGAGGAAAATTAACTATTTGGAACAATTTATTAAGGCTTGTGGTAGATTCTCCATCACAGGACATTTTTAAATCAAGACTGGATTTTTTTAAAAAGCTCTGCTCTAGAAATTATTAGGGGGCCATTCTCTGGCCTGTGCTCTACAGGAGCTCAGACTAGATGATCACAGTGGTCCCTTCTGGCTTGGAATCTATGGAAGATGGGTTCTCCATTCCCCTGACCATCCTATTAGCCTAACTTTGGCACCTGCTCTACATTCAATTAATCTGTTTTGAACATGGGCGAGCAAAATGGTACAGTATTCAAGATCAAGACTCACTAGTACCTTGTACAATGGGCAGTAATACTTCCCTATCTCTCCTGGAACACCTCACCTGATTTTTTGTTACCTAGACACTATGCCATGGAGAAGTGAATGTCACACATCATTAATAAAAGTGCAAAAAAAATTCTCTGAAATGTGATCCGCAAACTTGTTACTAAAGTGGGTGTTTGCTTCCTTTGTATAAAGCAGAATATTTATTAGACAGACAGACACACAATTTACTTATTTGTATTGCAGTTGCCACTAGGAGCCCCAGTCATGGACCAGGACCCCATTGTGCTAGGCACTGTGCAAACACAGGAACATTGTGTGCAGTTCTGGCCTCCCATGTTTAAGAAGGATGAATTCAAGCTGTAACAGGTACAGAGAAGGGCTACTAGGATGATCCGAGGAATGGAAACCCTGTCTTATGAAAGGAGGCTCACAGAGCTTGGTTTGTTTAGCCTAGCCAAAAGAAGGCTGAGGGGCGACATGACTTCTCTCTATAAAGATATCAGAGGGATAAATATCAGGGAGGGAGAGGAATTATTTAAGATCAGAACCAATGTGGACAGAAGAACAAATGGGTAAAATTAGCCATCAGGAAGTTTAGACTTGAAATTAGACAAAAGTTTCTAACCATCACAGGAGCGAAGTTCTGGAACAGCTTTCCAAGGCGAGCAGTGGAGGCAAAAGACATATCTGGCTTCAAGACTAAGCTTGATAAGTTTATGGAGAGGATGGTATGATGGGATAGCCTAATTTTTGGCAGTTAATTGATCTTTGACTATTAGCTGTAAATATGCCTAATGGCCTGTGATGGGATGTTAGATGGGGTGGGATCTGAGTTACTACAGAGAATTCTTTCCTGGGTGTCTGACTGGTGAGTTTTGCCCACATGCTCAGGGTTTAGCTGATCACCATATTTGGGGTTGGGAAGGAATTTTCCTCCAGGGCAGATTGGCAGAGGCCCTGGTGGTTTTTCACCTTCCTCTGCAGTGTGAAGCACGGGTCACTTGCTGGACGATCCTCTGCACCTTGAAGTCTTTAAACCACGATTTGAGGACTTCAGTAGCTCAGACATAGGTTAAGGGTTTGTTACAGGAGTGGGCGGGTGAGATTCTGTGGCCTGCATTGTGCAGGAGGTCAGACTAGAAGATCATAATTGTCCCTTCTGACCTTAAAGTCTATGAGGAACAAAAAATTCATGCCCCAAAGAGCTGACAATCTAAGTATATTTAAAGTTTTTTTCTGCTTGTTTTTACCCCTAGACAGATCAGGAAGATCATGTCTGATTTTGTTATTGCTGGAGGACCTCTTAGGAGTCTCAGGAGATGTATACCATGAGTTCTCCCACCCTAGATGAATGTCTGACAAAGTTGCTTTCCCCCAAAAATGTTCATTAGGGTTTGGAATTTCAGAGGTGTTGAAAAGAGCCATGAGAAACAAAATGAATGTTAGGAATTTTCAGCCAGCCTCTCTCCTCCTCAGTACCTTAGATTTATACCTTTTGCAGCTTGTGATGTCATAACTTCTCCAATTGTCATAGTTTCTTGCACAAAGACCTGAATATCTAAGGTGAAAAAAACCTTACATGCCTGTTTTTAATCCATCATAAAGAAAACAAAAAAGGTGATGAGCCCTATTTTTACTTCCCCTTTAACAGAGTCATCTTGGAAACACAGGATCATGATGTCATGGTGACACACAAGAGATCTTTTCCCCTTATGCAAGTTTAGATGCTGATCCTACTATGGAATCCACTCAAGTCACACAATCTGGGATTACTTGCTGGGTTCTCCTTATTTAAAAAGTCTGCAAGAAGCCATAGAACACCCCAACATATCCTTGCAGAGAGAAAGGCAAACTCTGTGAAGAGACTGACACACCTCGTTAACCTGCCTGAAAATGTGTTGTTACTTTTTATTTTTAGAAGAAAAATTGCTTGGTTTGGCTAGCCCTTTTATTGAATTTTGAATCAATAACACATCAGGTGGCTTGAGATGTTATTAATCAGAACATTGGCAATGGAAGCCAGAAGGTAAGAACACTGCAGCTAACCCACTATGTTCCCGTGAAGTAGCAGCATTTGGCACTGGATAGCCTTAATTACACCTTGGGACAGCGTTTACCTTCCAACTGTTTCACAGACAAGGCAAACTACTGCCTGCTGGCATCACAGAACCCAGCTGCTCCAGGTTATTTCATGTCATGGTGATTGGAACCTGCAGCAAAATATTAAATTAAAGTAGCCCAATTTCAGAAGCAGGAGTGAGGGAAAAAATATGGTCCCTCCTTTACTGGTTTTTCATTTAGTGGAGGAGGTGGGAAGTGAGGGAGCATGTGCTACACAGGCTGTATGGGAAACTTAGTCAAACAAAGTTTAGAGGTACTTCTGCTTGTATGTCCTGGTATTTCTCTTTGTTATTATTTTTACTAGGTCAATTTGCATAGAAACTGGAGCTTTGCTACTGAGGAGCTCATTTGCCATGTCATTCAATAGCAAACATTGTACCGACCTTCCCTGCAAGGGGTTTGGTGGGTTTGAGCCTAGACTGCCCAATACCAAAAACACTGACCTCTAACATTTGAACTAAAAGAATTACTCCACCAGCTGGTAGCAGCAGTAGACTGTTGTCCTCCATGTACTTTAACCACTAGAAGGGTGCACAACACGAGCTTTACAAGCATGTTGCAATACCATCCTTGGTTGCAGAGTATATTATGATGATGTCACAAGCTGAGGTGGTTTCTGCTATTAAAGGTTGCTTTAGTTTAACACTTTTGTGTAAGCCTCACAGGGCATTAATGAAGGATGAGCATAATGGACCCACGGTACAGCAGGGAGCTTGTGGGATTTAGAAGCCTTTTTCAGCTGGAGGGAAGGAAGTTGGTTGCCACTTTGGGGGTATGATCTGGATACATCTGGGTACAGCCACGCCAATCAGTTTTAAAGTATATTAGTCTGATGCAAATTACCCTCCTGTAGGAGCTAAGCACTGAAGAGCCTGTGTCAGGACTGACAATGCTGCTTAATTTAATTCCAAATAAGATAATCTTCTCTCCAGAATCCCCAGCTACAGAGAATCCAGTAATGACCCAGAGGGAAGGCGGGAGACAGTGAGATTCCAGTAGCTTCTCCAGCTATAGCACTGAGCTTCCAGTGGAGTAGACTATTGGTGTGAGTGGACTATTCTCTCTTTCAGCCTTGCACGCATGCTGTATGCGCGTGCAGATCCAAAAGCTCTGGGTTAGTTCTTGACATTTGTCTGATTATCAGTTCCAGCAAGCCTCGGCCCGAGATGTGCACAGGCATATGCTCATCTGCATTCATGCAGCTGCAGAGTATACCATGATGTTCACTTTGCAACCTGGGTCTCATGAAGAGGCTCTAGGAAGAAGCCGCCACAGTACAGCTTTGGAAAAATAAGCTCTAGGCTCTCCTAACCTTAAAATTCTCAACTATGTTTTTACCAGTAGGATTTGGCCACCTTCAACTCTATTTTGTTTTATCACCTAGAGGCTTCTCAGTATGATGTCATCACTGAGCACAAGGTGCGGAGTGGAGTGAAGCTGCCCAGATATGTTCTCATGTTCTTATGATGTCCCTAAGAATGGTCATACCGGCTCAGACCAAAGGTCCATCAAGCCCAGTACCCTGTCTTCCAACAGCGGCCAATACCAGGTGCCCCAGAGGGAATGAACAGAACAGGTCATCATCAAGTGAACCATCCCCTGTCTACCATTCCCAGCTTCTGGCAAGCAGAGGCTAGACATCAGATACATTCCTCTACAGATTGTCACTCTGAGCTTCTACAGCTGTTGCAATGGAAAAGCATGGTGCCCTATTCCAAAAGTGCCATGTCCTGGGTTTCACCTTCTCCCATCTAGACTCAAGACTCTTCTGAGTTCTCAAGGCAGGGGCAGGGGGGGAAGGAAAATTACCAGAGAAGGGAATGCAGCAGATAATGTCCCCTTGGGCTGGTGTGGTAAAACAGGAACAACGCTTTTTGCCTCTTTCTAGTTCCAAAATCACCAATTTAAACAACTAAGGGCTTTCGATGCCTAATCACTGGATTCATCCTTGGGTTACAGCATGTTGGGGTGCATTTGAAAATGGAACATTAATGATTTAGTAGATCTTCAGGAGCGAGACTCTTGGCTGCTCCAGAACCTTAAGTTTACCACAAGCCCTGCTGATTTGACAGATGAAATATTAAAGACCACGTAGCCTGTTATATGTGCTGAAGTTACCTTTTGTTGGTGCAACATATTTAGTTTGGAACAGCCTTCTTCAGAGTCCATGGTGCCTTTAGATACATGCACCTTTAATACAAACACAATTTAATAGAGTGCTAAATCGTCAAAAAGTTACTAGAATAACTGGCAAGCTTTAGCAGCCACTGGTAGTCACCTCTGAAGTTGTGCTACTATTGATATAAGTGATTTGTTGTTAAAGGCACAATACAGATAGCCTAGATATTGAATAAAGAGACCAGGATAATGTGTGGCAACGTACACTTCCGTAGTATAAGTAAGCAGGATAGCGATCATTCTCCATTCGTTTTTTTCTCATGATCACTTCTGGCCAGTTACCTCTTTGTTTTTCCATGGCAGGAGGTTGGCTGGTTGGGATAATCATTCTTCCGCTTTCCTTGGGAACAGGGATGGGGAAGATCTACCAAAGTCTGCCAAGTGACGCTCTCTTTCCCTGTTGCTCCTTCAGTTTCAACAGCTGCCTGCACATTAACATAACCTGTGGTATACTACTGAACCCAAAGCAGAAGCCAGTTATATGCAATGAGAGAGGTAAACGAGGAAAATTACTAGAAGCATATGTATTGAACAGAACTATGTTTGGCACAAAGCACTCTTTATAATACTGATCACTCTTAAGACCTGTGATTTATTTATTTTGCCAGTACAGTAGCTAAGGTGTCACTGGCCAAATCAAAAAGAATTGGGGAAGAAATTATAAATCTGACAAGGGCCATGGGCCAATGCAAAACTGAGAAGGAATGAAGTAATTTAATTTCAACCTATGGTCTCAGACTTCTCAACGTAGCCACTTCATCTTGAGAAATGAAAAAATAATCCAACTCAAAGTGCAAGGTAAACCCTGACACTCCATCACGTTCAAAGTCATTTCTGCATTGATTTAGATGGTTGCTACAGGGAAATCCACAGGCTGAGATAAATTACAGTGTCCAAATCTAGAAGTTGGTTGAGAGCTTGAGGTAGACAAACCAAATTATTAATGAGTTTTCTCCAAATGTGATTCTTAAAAATTAGGCAATTGGGTGGTCAGTACCTGATCTCTGAATATAGATATATGACTGGGTATGGGGAAATGGCCTGATTTCTCTGTAATTCTGTGAACTGTAACCAGAGACCTTGAATTTTCTAGTTATGTATAACTATTAGCTTCTCGGCAGCTTTCTTCCCAACTCCCCAAAATGTAGCATCGAGTCAAATAGATGAATCATGTTTGCACAGAATGTGAGAGTTTGTTAACATATCTAAACAGGATAAAATTGTAAATCTTCTTCTAGGGACTAGGAGATTTTTCATGAACTATTTCCAGAGGCTGGAACTCTTGGGAGTTTAGTCACTCTTTTTCTTTGGTGTTTTTAATTTTTCCCTTCAAGGAAACAAATTAACCCTTCCTACGGCAGTCAGAATGTGTGTGAAATCATGGTACAAAGCTGGGTTTTATAAGCAGATATTGGTGGTACTGGTATCCAAAAGAGACAAGAAGCTTAATAGGAATTTACAGAATCACCAAGTCATACTGAAGCTGCTGCTGCTATTTAAAGGGACACAACAAGAAAAACAATATACATACTGTGAAACTGTCTTTCTTGTGTTACAATTACAATTGTCATTACAAACTAATTTGCTTTTCACCATATGGGCTATTTCCCTTTGCATCTCTCAGATTCCTGATTAGCTTCCGTTTTTACCCCAATGTATCCCTGTGGCATTAAGTGCAAATGTTAAATAACTGTGCAGCCTCAGGGGATGTAAATCAGAGCAGAATTTAGCCCTTGGATTGCAGAGTAGGCCAGCAGCTCAAGTCAAAGTAGGTATTCAGACTTGTAGGAAATTCAGCCTTCATATGAGAGGTTAAACCCGGGTCTGTTTTGCTCATCTCTGGGAGAAATGCCAATTGGCTGTTAAAGTTCTTATGTCAGGTCTGAAAAGAGGATGGAGACTCTTTGCCAGCATGCCCTCTTCTCAGCAAGAAACAAGTTCTGATGACCTGCGTTTGCATACGAGCTGTATCTGCTGGCAGCATGGCGGCTCCTTTTGTCTGTGCAATCACTGCTCTGCCAGTATAGCACTCAGTGCTTAGGAGAATGTCTTGGCATAGCTAAAGTATTAAGGATGCTATATAAAGCCAAAGCTCACTCCTGTTGAATAAATTTGAAGATGTCAATTTGACGGGTCTATTGAGGGTCACTAGGCTTGATGGCAACCCTGTAAATACAAGAATTTCTGTGCCTCCAAATTTGTGCCATTCACAGTGTACTTGCAAAGTAGAATAACTTAGCAAGTGTCTGAACATACTTTAATCAGCACGAGTTTACCTTACGTGACCCTGAAAGTGTGTTTATCTCTGGGGTTGTCATGAAAACCAATTGCTCCACCTCCACCTTGGGATAAATAAGAGTTTGCAGCAGTAATCCCATGTGACCACTATGTAATCTAGCAGCTTTCCACAGTGAGTATGTTTGACTGTGTTCTGTATGTGTCCTGCTTTTATGGAGATGAGACTCTCTCTCTGTGTCTAATTGGATTTCCAGTGCCATTCATTTTACTGGAAGGAGCTGAGTATTCTCAACTTTCATTAGCTTCAATGGATATTGAAGGTACTCAGTACCTAGCATAATCAGGGCTCTTGTTTGTATTCCTAGCTAAAATCCTTCCAATTTAATCCTATTTAATAAAGTTTGTGTGTCTAATTTATTATAGTTTTCAAAAGTTTATTCTGGCAGCCCCCTTGGTCAAGTGCTGTCCAGGATCTTAACTTGGATTTCTGTTGAGAACTTGGAGGGAAAAATGGTTGGTGGATATTTACTCAATTCAGGGGGTTTTTAAGGAGGATTCACTTTGCACTACAGTATCTGCTGCTTAATGATGTGTGTTCAATTTAAAGACAGCTGGTATCAGTGTGTTGTGAGGGGATGGATACAGGATTGGTGAGATCACAGCAGCTCACAGCTTTCATCTGCATCAAAGCCCCTGGATGGGATGTTACAGAGTGAGGTGCCTTTCCGGAAAAGGCTGTGGGGAGAAAAGGAAGTGGTTGCTGTGGAGACGACTGTGAGGTCACAAAGGCATGATTGTGACTTCAGGTAGGGAACGAGCAGCAGGTGCAGATGAGACTTTGTTCTTTAAAAGAGTGCATCAGAGCAAATGTCCTTAGTTTAATAGAAAGGATAAGAGTTGCAGAAGATACTGGATAAGACAGGGAGGAAGAATAATTTCTAAAGAAGAAGGCTTTATCCTCTTTAAGAGAAGTAAGATAGCTCAAAACTAGTGAATTAGAGTATACTTTTAAACAAATTGTGTGTGAAAATGTGCACAGAGTTGTGTGCCAAATTTGTACATGCAGGTACTGTAATTGTGGAGCAACAGCTGGTGATTTGTGTGTAGTTTTTACTACCAGAAGACAGGCAAGTGATAGACGATAGGAGATTTTTAGTCTGGGTCTCTGGAAAAGAACTCAGCTGTCTTTAAGTATGCAAATATATACATAGTTTGTGAAACTGCATGCCTCGTGCACATTCCTTGACTCTGACGGTCATAGAAATAGCAAACAATGTATGTGCACAGTTTTGCTTGCAACAAATAAGTGCACAAGTTGTAAGACAATGAAATATGACCTTCAAAAGAGAATTTGAGTTTGTGACTCTGTAGAACTCATCAGCAAGTCCTAGCCCTTGCAGATAGATATAGTATCAAAAAAGTAAGTATTGTCTGTAACGTTAAACCAAAACAATGCTCATGCCCTTTCAGCCACACTAGTCCCTCTTTCTATCAGCATACAGAGTTGATGACTGAAAAAATGTTATTTGATAGGTTTTCCTACAACTCTAAAACAGAGCAAAGATTAGGATTCCATCCCCACCTTGTCCAGTACAGTATCTCCAGTACAGTATCTCCAGTATCTCCAGTACAGATAATACGATAATAAGTGTCCTGAGTATATAACCAAGAGTAGAATTATTCCCTTCTATTTACATTCACTTTAGATCTGCCATCAGGGAACTAAAAAAGGAGAGACACTAAAGAGTCAGTAGACACCACCCAAACATAGTCACCCACACTTTTGGGGTTGGAAAACAGAGTCTGGGTAAAATTTACAAGGGTATTTAGGCTCCTAAAGGTACAGATGGGTACCCAAAAGTGGCTACGCTAGTTATGTGCCTAACTCTCATGAATGTTAATGGAACACAGGTGCTTGACTTACTTAGATGCTTTTGTAAATCATGGTAAGCACCTATTTGCATCTTTAGGTGCCTAAATATCTTTTTTACAGCTAGTCCTCAGACACTTCGGAGACCAAGGCTCTCTGGAAGTCAATGGGAAAATCAATTTTACCCTATAATTTTTAGGGAGACTGCCAACAGTATTTGTCCTCTCTCTCTCTATTTCAGGAAAAGGAGCCTTGTGTGTCCAATCCTTCTTCACCTGACATGTTCTGTACACTACAGCTATGGGTGTGGAGAGCTTTGGAGAACATTGGGTGTCGTCCATACCCTCGTTTCCAAGAAAGAGTAGTCCCAGCCTCTGTATATTTGTATTGTGACTATCTTTACTATAAGAGACCATAGTGCCGGTGAAGGTGCTGGACTGACACATCTGTTTATGATCAGGGCAGTGCCTACTTGATTTCAAAACTCTGGATTTAGTGGAGATTTTCAATTGCCTTTTGTTGATGTCTCACTTCTGCATACAATGTCCAGGAAATGTACCAGGGCCACAATTCTTATTTGGTTTTTACCTGTACCTCTTTATGGTTTTCTAAAGTCAATTTGAAATAATGATTTCTTTAGAAAGAGAGAGAAAGGTGACCTTTCATGAACCCCTATGAGACTATCCATCTTTTAAACTTATCCCTCATCTGTGGAATACATGGTAAAGTTAAAGCAATACCTTCATGTACAAGATAATAGTTTGTTGCCATTCTGATTAAAATGAGCCATTATGTAGCTGGTCTTCTGCACTCTTTCATTTTTGACAGTTTATAATGGGAGCTATAACAAGCTGAAATGAAAGCAGAGGTAAGCCAGGGAAAGAGGGTGCATTGATGAAAAAAGTTAGAACAACCACTTCAACTAAAACTTAGCTTCTCTCCTACTTTTCTTTTGCTTTTACATGCTGTCTCAGTCAAGCCCTGTTTCTCTTCTCTGCTGGGGACGCCAGTGTCTCATGCTGCCTGGATTGATAGCCTTTTTCTCTTTCATTTCACAAATCTGCTTTCTAGAGCAGGATATATTTGGTGCCTGCACCAGTTGCTCCCCAGCCTTCAATCAGCTAATATGTCTGCACCATTCCAGTCCAGTGCTTTCTAGCACCAGCAAGTCAACTTAGCTGACACTACAAAAAGTGGCTGTTTCCTACAGTAGAAAACAAAGTGGCTGTGGAAAGCACATGGTGTAGGGTAAGGGCAGCACTGTGAAAGGTGGGGTTGTGTTCATGATTCTGTACTGAGACTGTAATACTGTATTCCTCTGTAATACTACTAGTCAGATGTGATATAGCCCCCTTCAGCCAGCTCTACGGGCATGTCTACACTTCAGGTTAGGGGAATGATTCCTGGTGGGAGGAGGAGCCCAGAGTACGCGCCCATCCGAGTCCTAGGCATGTTCTCAGGCCGATTATCCCATCCTGCCACAGCTACACTCTATTTTTAGTGCTCTAGCTCCATGAGGGCTAGTGCAAGCATGTCTCTTTGGGCTCGGAATCACCCCAGCCCCAGATAAACGTGTAGCTATCCTCTAGCTCTCAAAACACTCCTCAAACAGAAGGTAAATGCGACTATCACCATTTTACTGAAGGGCAGGAACCAGGAATACAAAGCAAGTCTCCTGAGTCCTGGCTCAGTATCTTACCCATTTGACCCTGCTGCCTGTCCATCACCTAGCTCCTGTCATCTACAGGACAAAAGACAGAGCAACGCTGATTGGTTTAGAAATACAGCCAGGCTCAGATGTCAAACAAAGCACTGTAAAGAAGGCATTTAGAAAACAATATTGGACCAACAGAATCAGAAACCCAATACACAACATGAGTAATGAATAAAGGGAACATACATACAAAGGGTGAAATCCTGGCCCCATTGAAGTCAATGGCAAAACTCGTATTGACTTCAGTGGGGCCAGGATTTCACCTCAAGTGTTTTAAAAATGTTTAAATCTACAGTAGAGCTGTTGGATCTCTCTGTCATTCACTCTTCTGGTATTACTGGTTCATCTACCATCACAGTATCTAGATGTACTATTTGCTCACAAAAAGATGTTTCAGCACAGCAAATAATGCTGTCAGTTATTGGCATGGGGTTTTAGTGTCTCCCTGAGACACCCTGATAATGACACATCTTAAGGTGAACGCTTTTTTTTAATTAGGCAAACTTTCTCTAAAACAACACAAACTATTGTAAATGTTACCCTTGGAAGAGTAGAGAGCAAGAGAGAAGACCACACAATTAACCATGAAACTCAGGAGTATGTTGTACATGTGCAGGGATATTGGGAGAGCTGAGATTAGACTAATGTAATTTGCTTCATAAGAGATTGATGCAAAATGTTTGCCAGCATTTTTTTTTTTTTTTTGAACACTGAAGTTGGTTCCAAAAAGTTAGGAAGAAGTATGCCGAAGTGAAAACTGCTTCTTGTCTTGTCTCTCCTTTTGAGCTTCCTGCCTGGAGGATTGAGATCTGTCACTGTACATTTGTAAATTGCAAGGGTTTTCCTGGTCCTACTTGCAAGTAGGGAAGCGTGCAATCTGGGTCTGGCAGAGTGAACTCCACAGCCAGTCAGCCTAGAGTAAGGTGGGGTGAGTTACTTGTGCCTCTTTGTTTCAGGGAGCAACTTGATTTGTTTTTCTGTTTTTGCATTTCTTTCGTTCGGGGAGTGCTTGTGTGTTATTCTGAATTCTAAGACTAAAGTAGTGTCACATTTAGGGTGACCAGATGTCCTGATTTTATAGGGACAGTCTCGATTTTGGGGTCTTTTTCTTATATAGGCTCCTATTACCTCCCACCCCTTGTCCCAGTTTTTCACATTTGCTGTCTGGTCACCGTAGTCACATTGCAACCTTCCAGCAAGAGTATTTTATGTTTTGATCTAACTTCTCTGTTTGTATCCCAGTAAAGAATACAAACGAAGAGACTGATCTGGTGTACATTTACACATATGAGCAGCTTTGCTTATGCAAATGGCCTTATTAAGTTAATAGGGCCAAGTAGCTAATGTTATGGAGAAAAGATTTATATTTGTATTGCTTGTCATGAATAAGTAGAGAAGGCAGATAATAGGCCTTCTTTTATTGGACCAACAGAAAGATGCTGATGCATGGGCTTTGGGGCCAGAATAGGACTCTTATAGCAGTGGTTCTTAACCTTTACTGCAGCCTGCACCCCTTTGGTTCTCAAAATATGTTCTCACCCCTTATCAAAAATCGTTGAAGAGGTCAGTTCTTTAAAGCTAGATATAGTTTTTGTATATTACAGTAATCGTTAAAAAAGTATAATGTTAATCATCAAACCTAAGTGGTTGTACTTATGTGCCTGTGCTTAATATGTGTTTTCGATGATTTATGTTCTAAAAAAATCTGACATGATTCGCACTCCCAGAAAGGGCATCTCATACTCCCATGGGGTGCATGCACCCCAGGTTAAGAACCACTGTTTTATAGTATTAAGAATAAAAATTTCTGAAATAATTCACTTCTTTTGCTGTGTCACAGATGGGGGAAGCAAGACCGTAGAGATGCGAGTTGATGCTGGAAATATGAGCCACACTAGCACTTGATAGCTAAAGGCTTGCTTTCTACCAACAGCTCTTTTCTGATTCATACGTGCTGATTTTGTCTGCAGCATTTTAGGGTTCTTTTCAGGATTTTAAATATTGACCATTTAAAAATAAGCAATTCTTCTCATCCTTTCCAGAAAACATTACAAGCTGCATGAGTGGAATACGAGGAACGCTGCCAGGGTCCTTTACATAACCCTGTGTGCACTGCTCAGAAAGAACAAATGAAGTACTGAATCCCTCCCACAGATGTTTCTCTGCTCGTGCAGTAACTAAGGGTATGTCTACACTGCAAATAAAGGTGTATTCTTAACTTGGGGTAGCTAATCTGCATTAGACAACCAAATTAAAGAGCAGTGAAGACACAGCAATTCAGATTTTAACTTGGGTGAGCAGCACTAGTTGAAACCTATAGGCAGGGGCAGCTCCAGGCACCAGCACTCCAAGCGCTTGCCTGGGGCGGCAAGCCGCGGGGGGGGAGGGGGCGTTCTGCCGGTCGCCGCTAGGGCGGCAGGCAGAGTGCCTTTGGCGGCATGCCTGCGGGAGGTCTGCCGAAGCTGGGGGACCAGCGAACCCTCCGTGCTTAGGGCAGCAAAATATCTAGAGCCGCCCCTGCCTATAGGGGAGCTTGTGGTTCAGTATTTCCATCAGATACCATGACAATGACATTTCAGGATTCAACTCAGCTTCTAACATAAGTGCAAATCTAGTTATGTCTTGCTATTTCAACTGAGTTTAGCTAATGTGGGTTAGCCATTTTTGTAGTAGATACTAAATTATTGCTAAAAGAAAGGAACCTGAGACAGTGAAAAGGTGGACGCAGGATGACTAAGAACAGCTTAGAATCATAGAATATCAGGGTTGGAAGAGACCTCAGGAGGACCAACACCAATTAAATCATCCCAGCCAGGGCTTTGTCAAGGTTGACCTTAGAAACCTCTAAGGATGGAGATTCCACTGCCTCCCTAGGTAACCCATTCCACTGCTTCACCACCCTCCTAGTGAAATAGTTTTTCCTAATATCCAACCTAAACCTCCCTCACTGCAACTTGAGACCATTGTTCCCTGTTCTGTCATCTGCTACCACTGAGAACAAGCGTACCCAAATCCTTTGGACCCCCTTTCAGGTAGTCGAAAGCACTATCAAATCCCCCTCATTATCTCTTTCTTGCATGACTAAACAATCCCCAGTTCTCGCATCTCCCTCAATATGTCATGTGCTCCAGCCCCTAATCATTTTTGTTGCCCTCCGCTGGACCTTCAATTTTTCCAGCATTCTCTTGCAGTTGGGGCCCACAACGGAACACAATACTTCCAAATGAGGCCTCACCAATGCTGAAAAGAGGGGAATGATCCATGTCCCTCGATTTGCTGGCAATGCCTCTATTTTACAGGCACAAAATGCATAGCCTTCTCTGGCTACCATATCCAGCTTCTCGTCCACTGTCAATCCTTAAGCGTCCGTTTTCTGAGAACTGCTGCTAGCCACTTGGTCCCAGCCTGTGTCAGTATATGGGATTCTTCCGTCTAAGTGCAGGACTCATGAACCTTGCCTTGTTGAACCTTCAATCAGATTTTCATTTTGGCATCAATCCTCCAATTGTCTAGGTCCTCTGAGCCTGTCCCTACCCTCAGCGTTACTAACCACTCCTCCCAGTTTAGTGTCCATCCATAATTGCTGAGGGCCATCCGGCAGCCTACCTGATCATAATGAAGATATTGAACAAAACTGTCCCCAGACTGACTCTTGGGGCACTCCGCTGAAACCGCTGCCAACTAGACAATGGAGCCACTGATCACTACCAGTTGAGCCCATGATCTAGCCAGCTTCTATCCACCCATAAGTCCATTCATCCAGCCCATACTTCTTTAACTTGCCACAAGTAATACTATGCAGACTGAACAAAAGCTTTGCTAAAGTCAAGGAATAACACTCCGCTGCTTTCCCCTCACCACACAAGCCAGTCATCTAATCATAGAAGGCAATTAGGTAGTCAGCCATGACTGCCCTTGGGAATCCATGCTGTTCCTGATCACTTTCCTCTCCGCTAAGTGAATCAAGTGATCCTTGAGGACCTGCTCCAGATTTCCAGGGACTGAAGTGAGGCTGACTGGCCTGTAATTCCTGGATCCTCCTTCTTTCCCTTTTTTAAAGATGGGCACTACATTAGGCCATTTCCAGTCACTGGGACCTCCCCTGATCGGCCATGATTTAAAGACAATGGCAAGCCGCAACATCACACTTCAAACCCTTTAGCACCTCGGATCGCATATCCAGTCCCCAGTGGACTCTGTGTCATCAGTTTTTAAATAGTCCTGAACCACTTCTCTCCACAGAGGGCTGGTCACCTCCTCCCCATGCTGTGCTGCCCAGTGCAGTATTCTGGGAGCTGACCTTGTTTGTGAAGACAGAGGCAAAAAAAGCATTGAGTCCATTAGTTTTTTCCACATCCTCTGTCATTAGGTTGCCTCCCTCATTCAGTAAGGGGCCTACACTTTCCTTGACTCTCTTCTTTTTGCTAACATACCTGAAGAAACCCTTCTTGTTACTCTTAACATCTCTTGCTCTTATCATCATCGCACGCCTGAGCAATATTTTTATACTCCTCTCTGGTCATTTGTCCAATTTTGAACTTCTTATAAGCTTCTTTTTTGTCTTTAAGATCAGCAAGGATTTCAGTGTCAAGCCAAGCTGGTCGCCTGCCATATTTACTATTCTTTCTACACGTTGGGATAGTTTGTTCCTGTAACCTCAATAAGGATTCTTTAAAATGCAGCCAGCTCTCCTGGACTCCTTTCCCCATCATGTTATTCTCCCAGGGGCTTCTAGACACACTTTTCTTTCTATGATTCGTAGTATCTTAAAATTTCATCATTTTTCACTATGGGTGAAATTGACCCACAGCATTTTGAGGACTTATGTATTGCAGAAGCTTTTTACTGTCCCTCTGAACAGAGGTGTCTGTCACCCATATGCTTGAGTAACAAGACTAAAGGAATGACAACTCAAATGGAACATCGGCCAGTATCTATTCCAGGTAATGCATCATAGTGGCTAGCGCATTGGACTAGGCCACATGAGACCTGGATTTTATTTTTGGCTCTACCATTGACTTGCTTGATCTAGCCATAAAGCCACTTCCCTGTCCCTGTGCCTCAGTTTCCCTATCTGCAAAATGGGAATATAATACTGACCTCCTTTGTGAAGTGCTCTGAGATGTGTGCATGAAAAGCACTATAGAAGACCTAGGTATTATTGTTGTTATTCATGTATGATATTTGGATATCTGACATTCAGATATTATTATGCATATATTTTGGGTATTCTGATTAAGGCACCCTACATCTTGAATTTGCTGGGAGTTAGAAGGGCTAGAGGTCAGCCTTTGAGGGCTCTAGGTGGAGGTTTGAATATTTAGGAGGGCTGGTCACCAATTGTAGGAAAGGCCATTGCCTCCAGAGGGCTTTTTACGCTCGGTCTGAGAGCCAGTCTTTGCTGTCAGCGCACATCATCAGAAGAACGTTTCAGATAACACCACCAGTCATTAAAATGAGGTCTGCAAGAGGGATTATTGCAGTGAAGTAGGTCACTGGGAAATTGCTTGCCTGCTAAACAGGTTTTCATCTGTATTTTAAAAAGAGTGATTTACGTGATTCTCAGTGGGAAATACACAAGCACTTTCAACAAACAAACAGCTGGAGCCTGGGCCACAGAGTCTCTTTTGTCTCATGCTGTGTGTGCGATATGCTCCACAAACTGATCAACTTCTTAACAAAGGATCTCCGACCAGAGCATCCTGAAAATGAAAGTGGGCATGTGCTTGGACTAAAGAAATCAGGAAAGTGGGAATGGCTTGGCTGTGAATCAGTCACAGAGAGGTGATTTTATTGATTTACTTTAAGAAGAAAGATTTTGACCTTCAGCACCGATCCAGCTGTATAATAGCCATCTACTGCATGCAACGTTTCCCTGCCTTCCCTTTCCCCCTACTTTTGTCTGCCATAGTCGTTGCAGCTGGTATCTAATAGACTGTACACTCTTCAGGGAAGGGACAGTTACTAACTAAGGCTACACTTCAGGAAAGCACTTAAGCACATGCTTAACTTTAAGCATGTGCTTACGTCCTATTGAATTCAATGGAACTTAAGGATGCTTAACTGTTTTCCTGAATAGGGGCTTAAGAATTTACACTGCCCCAAGCATAATGGGGCCTCTGACTATTGTTTTTTTTGTGGTTTTTGTTTTTTTAACCTTTCCAAAATGTGAAAGAATGAGGTGTATATTCCCTTCTTCCAAAATAAAATTTCAAGCCTGGTAAAATGAATTTGGGGCTGTTTTTGTCTCTGAACTGCCAGACAGACACGGATAATTAAAATGTTTGTTCTATGAGCATTGTCAGCTTTTTGGGATAGGGCCTGGCTTTTGTCCTGTGTTTGTACAGCGCCTAGCACAAGGGGTTCTGGTGCATGAGTAGGGCTCCTAGGCATGATACTGATACACATAAAGAAAGAATAGTAATACAATATGTCAATGGATACTAGTTAATTTTGGCAAATCACTCTTAAGATTTCATTGGTTGATCTAATTCATTACAGTGGAGCACAGTAAGCAGAGCTGTTGAAATCACACAGATCTGAACATTTTTAGCAGGGTGGGGTAGACTAGAGGGGGTTATCCAGGCTATTAGATATTTCAGGTTCTCCCAGCGCTTGTGTCAATGCCTGTGTTAAGGGGTCCTGGTTTCTTATCTAGTTGTAGGATTGCACATTTATTTGTCTATTAAACCACAGCTAGGACAATTGCATGGGAGGGAAAAAATCATCAGGAACAAGGGAAAGGGAACACAAAAACAACCTGCAAAATAGATGCAGGAAACATGTCTACAGCAGGAGTTTCCAGCAGAACATCCAAAGGTGATTCAAAAGCAAGCCTGAGGCCCAGGGAGTCTCTGCAGAGATTTCAGGAGAGCGCTGGAGTACAAAGACTGCCTTTAAAATGCTTCCGTACACCTTAAAAGGAAGGGAGGCAGGAGGAAGAAGAAACTACAGCAGCTGCCAAAGGAATGTCAAGCAGAGCACACTCTTCCCTTGCTGTAAGAGCCCTGCTGCTGCTTTGGATTCTGACAGGAAAGTGCAAGAAAATAGCTGAGGGATTCTGCGGACACAAGATTCAGCATTACATGTAGGTGTGCATACCATATTTACTAAAAACCCTGGGCTTTTATAGCATTAGTTGTCTTGGAGGATGCACCAGTGTTTTAGAAACAGGGATTACTGCACCCACCACTGAAACGTGCCCCCTCTAGGCTAAAAAGTGGCAGCTGTTTAATAGCACATTTTATTCTGTACGGGTTTCTATACCATGTTCAGCACTGTAGTACCTCAGTGCCTTTCAGCAGTGCACTAAACAATGTGCCTAGGGGCTGTTATGCGTGGTTTGTAACACGGCAGAGCAGCATAGGCCAGGAACTGAAGAATACAGCATACAGTTGAAAATGTGGTGGCAATTACCTAGCCTGGAGTCTGGCTGGGTAACTGATGTTTTTGTGCATTCCTGACTCTTTCAAAAAGTACTTTGGGACCTTTAATGACCAGAAGTAATCAGAGTTTCAGTTTAAAGCATCATTTAAAAGATGGCATCTGCGCAGTGTTCCCTCCTGTCATATAAGGGCATCTGTTCAGCCTCTATGCAAAAGGAAACATGCTGCCTGCTTGGTAGACAGCACCACTTCCTTCTGCATCTGGGATTTTCCCTGGAGCTCCCCCAGACGAACGCTGACCAGGCTCAACCTTGTTGAGACTATAACACCTCAGTGGTTGCCTATGGTTTATCTGGGTAAAAAGAGAAATGCAGTCGTGTCTGCAAAGTCTGCTGCTTTGCTGTGTTGGGATCCAAGTTTCAGACGGAAGCTGACACAGGCAGAAGGGACTGGTACAGAACATGGAAAGACCACCAAATGCAGGCTTCACCTCCCTTTCTCTCAAGCATCCCTTCTCCCCTTTGGCAGCTGCTCAGAGCAGCAGAGACTGGTGCTGAGGAAAGCTCCTTCTAAGTTCTTGGTGTGGATGGAAA
The DNA here is from genome assembly GCF_003597395.2 of Chelonoidis abingdonii. Classification (NCBI taxonomy): domain Eukaryota; kingdom Metazoa; phylum Chordata; order Testudines; family Testudinidae; genus Chelonoidis; species Chelonoidis abingdonii. The sequence goes on from NC_133772.1 coordinate 10,801,657, forward strand.
GGGGTCTCCTAGAGAACCCCACAAATTACAGAGGCTCCCAATATACTAAGTTCCATGACAAGTGCTGATTTTGGGGTCTGTTAAGTCCCCACTAGGTAAGCGGGTCTTCAGACAGTAGCGTGGGTATGTTTTTTCCATGCATGGGGCTCTGATTGGGAGAGGTTAGTGTTGACATCACGTCGGTAGATGAATTTAATTTTGATATGAATATTCAGCTGCCCATATACAGTGACCATTTTCCTTGGAGCCTGAAAACCGTTGTGGCCACAGCAGGCTAGATGTGGGTTATTTCTCTGTAGTCTTTCTGGCTCTGAGCGCACAGAAACAATTTGGGGAAACTCCAGTTTATGGGCAATACAATTTATTTTATGATCAAATTACACCAGGGTAATGCCGCCTCTTGCATTAGACAATTCAGTTCCAGTAATTGCTACCCTGGGGGTCTCTTCTCCTCTCCATATACCCAGCCCATTTATAACACTAATGGTAGTAATGCGAAAGTAGAAGAGAGGATAATAGATCTTAAATAGCAGCAACATCATGCTGGAGGAAAGAGAGGGCTTTGCCTTTATATTTCTGAGTCCAATTCTGGGCCTCACACGTTAGGAATGGTGTAGACAAATTGGAGAGAGATTCCAGAGAAGAGCAAACACATGGTAAAAGGTTTAGAAAACATAATTTAATGAGGAAAGCTTTGAAAAATGGGGCACATTTAATCTTGAAAAGAGAAGGCCAAGGCAGGATCTGATAACAGAGTATGTTCATGGCTGTCATAAAGAGGAAGAGATCAATGGTTTTCCATGTCCTGAAAGTTAGTGCAAGAAGTAATGGGTTTAATCCACAGCAAGGGAGATTTAGATCAGATAGTGGGAAAATCTTTCTAACTGTAAGGTTAGTTAAGCTCTGGAACAGGCTTCCAAGAGAGGTTGAGGAATCACCAGAATTGGAAGTGTTTAAAAGAGAGGTTGGACAAACACCTGTCGGGGATGGTCTAGGGTACTGTCCTGCCTTCAGCAACAGGGGCTGGACTTTTGATGAAGGACCAAGAGTCCCCTTTCAGCCCATATTGTCTTGAGTTTTTTATTGTCTCAGTTAAATGAACCTATAAGAAATGGTGCTGCATGTTGAGCTGGGCACCATTTGGTATCCTTATCTCCTGTCCTGTGCATCAATATGGTCTGGTGATATTTGAAGTAGCATTTGTCTTCTGAACAAACACCACCAATATTTCCATTCTCAGATGACCAGCTTATACTGTGTGTCGAGCGCATGTGCAGCGATCCGAAGTGTTAGCAAATGCTAAAGGCATGGCTTGTGTGTGTGCCCAATGCATGCATCATTCAATAAACTGGGGTTATTGGGTGTTAGAAAGGATTTCACCTTTTTCCTGACCCGACAGTTAGTGGCAAAAACCTGAAATATAACCGCCAGACATCGCTGCTCTGCATGTGCACTGCCAATAATTTTGCCCTTCTACAAATATGTATACCAGTCAAGTGACAATGCACTAAGCAGAAACAGGTCAAATATCTGGAGTAAGGGAGAAAGAATGTCGAAACTCTCTTGAAGTACCAAAAGCAGCATCCCAAGTTAATCTGGATTTACTTGGAGTAATTCTCCTGGGTTGTCTAGTACAACGGCGGATAGGTATCCTTCTTAAACCCTTCAGCTGCATTAATTCTTTTGTGATGACATAAACTTGGAATCCATTGTCGTTTGCCACTCTTGCACATGTAGGATATGTGTTCCGTCTGCCCTCTCGCTTATGCTCTGGCTACGACTAAGCCATAAGGTCTTGCAATTAAGCCCTTATCAACTTCCTTCGTCGAGCATGGAGCCTTCATCAGTGTGTTAGAAATGGAACAGGTGAATAGGAATCCTCTCTAGGCAGCTAATATTTCCTATTTACTTGGCAGAGCTCGGACCTTCGCTCCCCATGGGGCTGCGCTTTGTAGGCATTTGTCATAGCCTCAGTGGCTCACTACCCTCCACGTAGCCCTTCTCCTTAGGCAAGGGGTTACACGTCACTAGGCCCTTTTCATCATAGGCTGCACGGGAGGTCGGTGAAGACCACAGCCTCTTGCTAGACCTCCCTGTCCCGCAGCAGCCTGACTTCCGCCTCCATCAGAGATGTTTGTAGTGGTTGGGTTGAGGGGGACCGGGCCCGCCCTCTACTCTGGGTTCCGCCAGGAACCTCAATGGTAGGCAGTGCTGTAGCCAACCTTTCACTCCAGCGTTGTTTACATTTCCCTGGGCAGTTCCCACAGCTCTCCTGTTTCTCCCTTTCTTCACCCTACCTTAGGGCTCTTTAACGATGTCTGAGGGTGTCTCGTAACCAGTCCTTCAGCCGCACTTTGCCTCTGCTTCCTGCACTTTCCCTTTGATGGAGTTAGCCCTTTATAGTTGCAAGCAGGGCCATATGATTAGAGTTAGGTGGTCACATTAACCTGATGGCCTTCACTGACTCTTTGCAGGTTAATTAGAGTCAGGTGTTCTCATTAGCCTGGAGCAGCCCCTGCTCTGGTCAGTCAGGGAACAGAAAACTGTTAATCCAGTGGCCAGTATATCTGCTTTCTGCTATACTCAACTGGCCTGGGTCTATCACAATACCAGCGTTCATATCTACTCCTCCTCTTTACTCACTTTTGTGTTTGCAACCAATTTGCAATGTGATTTTTTATGCCTTCCCTCCATTTCTCCTCATAACAAATGTTTCTGGTAGCTGGCAGGACCATAAAACAAACAAGATAAGGCCTCAGATCGTCTCTTTTTTTGGTACAATATATTTAACAAAATACGGTGTATAAATCACTCTCTGCTCCAGCAGCAAAGTTGGGGGAAGTTAAGTATTTCTCTTGATCTTAGAATACAAGGAGAGAAGGGACTAGAACAAGAGCAGATTTTTAAAAGGAAAAAAGTCTTTACCTTGCATAATTCTCTCGATTTATATTTATTAACAAGTATCCAGTTTGGAATCTGAGCATGGTATTCCTCAAAAGTCTGCCCTGCGAAAAGTGCTTGTGATTAAGCCAGATAAATAAAGGATGAGATTTCCAACACCAACTTGGAGGACCTAGTCACAATTTCCATTATAATTATATTATTCATTATAATAATTTAAGGGTTTAATGCAATAAAAGTTAAAGAGCTTAGATCAGGGGTTGGCAACCTTTCAGGAGTGGTGTGCCGAGTCTTCATTCATTCACTCTAATATAAGGTTTTGCGCGCCAGTCATATATTTTAACGTTTTTAAAAGGTCTCTTTCTATAAGTCTTTGGGGCAGTGCTTGTCTTTTTATTGTGTTTGTACAGCACCTAGCACAATGCGGTTCTGGTCTATGACTGGAGCTCCTAGACACTGCCACAATACAAATAATAATGCACATGATTTTCCAAAGTACTGAGCTCCCATTGACTTCAGCTGATGTGGTGTTCGGCACTGCATAATATCAGGTACTGTCTAGTCTAACAGTGCATTTATGCCTCTCTCATAATTGTGGTATCTGAAAGCCTAGATGTCAATGGAATTACTTTGGGTTTACACCATCATTACCAAGAATAGTAATTGACCCCAAGATATTTCTTGTGACTCTAGCACATTTGAGCTGGACATCGTTAAGGGAATAAATATGGACATTGGCAATTTTAAAGACTCACTTGTCTGTCTTTAATTTCGCTTTAATACTTTTTGAATTGCATCTTGAGAAACCAACAAAGATCCTTCTGCTGTGAATTCAGGGTGCCCATAAGAGAGAGTTGCCCCTCTGAGCATTTTGGCAGCTGAGCTCTGGGTGTATCAGAACACTAGCAGGAGACCAGCAAATAAGGAGTTACCGTGACGTGAGCAGGACACAATGAAAAGCATGCCAGAGAGACAGCATAGGTCACAGGCTATGAAGATTTCTGAGATAGTAGCATGGCAACAATTTTAGTGTCTAATTAATACCGTCCTCAGGAGAAATCAGAAACTGAACGTAATGCCAACATTACTGGCCATGGGAAGAGGATGAATATGAATGGTCAAAAGCAAGCAATCACTGAGGACAAAAAATAAAGCCTTGCTGAAAGGAGTCAACAAACAATAGCCTGGCCTTATCAGTCTTTGATCATGAGAATTAGATATTCAGCTTTGTGCACTAGAAACAGTGAAAACCTGATTCCATCCATGCAATATGGAGTAATGAAAGCCTCTCTCACCTGCGTATTTGCGGTCCTGTGTTGGTAGCTCCATAGGTGGTGCACAGGATGAGAGGCTGTAGGGTCTGGGACATTCAGCGTGAGGCAGGAATTCTGTTGAAGAGCTGCAAGGCCTTGGGTCAGTTCCTTAACCTCTGTTTTACAGATCTCTGAAATGGAGATAATAAAATTCACCTCTGTCAGATGTGATGTTGTGGAGGTTGAGTAGCTAATAGACTGTGAAGCTCTGAGGTTGTACAGCTTTGAGCCTCGGCTGGTGCAACTCAGAGTAGCTCTGCTGACTTCAGCTGAGCTCTACAGATTTTTACCATCTAAAGATCTGACCCAGGAGACTGACTGCTTGTCTAGGTCACCCGTCTTTGGGGAGTGTCTGAACACCTGAAGTGCTATATAGTGTACTGTGGGGGCAATATCCTTTATGTGAGGAAATCCAACACTCCAAGCTATGTTGCAAACTCGTCCTGACCTATTTTAAATACTTAAAATAGAAAGTGCAGAAAAAGGGGCAAGAATCACACTCTCTCTCATTCACACCCACCCACCCAGGGTTTGGTTTGTGCACTGATAGTGTGAATGTTCATATGTGAAATAAAACCAGTTTCTATAGGCAAAAAAATGTCATTTTGACAGGAAAACAAAGTCTGAGGTAAATTCATAAACATACAGAGTTTTCCCCAGAGTAAGTTTTTTTGGAAAAACAACTTTAAAAAACAAAACCAAGAACAACTCAAAATGTGTTTGCAGGAAGCAAGGATGAAATTCACTACTCCTGATGAAAATAAACAAAACTCACATTTGAAATCTCTCAAAATGTGAAATTCACTGCAGTCCAGATGACCTGAACAAAGCCTATGCACCACATAAGTCTTACTGGAGGCTTGTTTTGAAGGTGTTCTTTGTGCTCGCCGTTTTGCACAGAGATGAATTTTACCCAAAGTGGAAATGAAATCCATTTGTGCAGTGACTCCGATGACTGCCCATTAATCATTTAGTCTGGGTCATGCCACAGGAGAGCCAGGTAAGTTAAGAACGCTGATGGCCACCGAAGTGGGACAAAGCCCGAACACTAGCAGACTTTATACTAGGACAGAGCGTGCATGGCTTTCAACTATGCCAACTCTGGGCAGCCTCTGCAACTTCATTCCTGTCTGGTTTCACACCAATAGAAGAAAGGCGACCATGACAAATAACCCAGGCAAGAGGATCAGTGAAAGTGACAGCTGTTTTTATCTCATTAGTCAGTCTGAACATCAAGAGTCCAGGTGAGCAGTTCTTAAAAAATTTGGGCCATTAAGAAATATTTCTATCTCAGATCAATTCAGTGTCCAATATATTTAGAACTAAAACTGGATGGACTAAGTGGTATCTTCTCCTTCCTCCTGGGATAATGCATCGATTTATTTCTTTGGTGGGGGCTTTGCTATAGCCTCAAACCCTGGGATCTGAGTGTGCTTATTAAAAATACAACTTAATCGGACATTGGATTCATTTCAGTTCATACCCCACTGGCACCTCTGTTCAGGACACACAGTAAATAGATCAAAACGAAAAGACAGAGGACCCTGAAAGACCATCACTCATTGTCTCAGTTTTTCTTCCCCCTGCACCCACCCCAGTTTTATTCCAGACTCTGTCAAACAGGGACCAGGGGGTCAAATTCTCTGGTGTGCTATGTCTACTTTGCACTGCTTGAGCTGGCCCAGCAAGGCTAGCAGAGCATTCCCTATGTGTTGAGGAAGGCTCCACATATGTAAAGCTGGCAAGAGTGGAGTAGCTGCCTTCTTCACACATGCAACCCTTTCTCCCGCAGCATTCAGCATACTGTGTCAGGGATGGAGGGGCATGCTGGGGCACAGGAAGGGATTCCCTGATGGCTGTCTTCTCATTGCTCCTAGGCATTGTACAGGCACAGTTGAGAAACTGTCCCCATGTCTAGCACATTCTATTGCTACCACAATAATAAATACCAGAGACAGGAAGAGTAACAGATGGAGTTATCTGGAGACTCTGGGTGAAATTCACCCTTGTCCAGCAGGCCACCCAGGCCCTCTGCACTGCTCAGATCTCACAGATATGCCCACTCCTTTTGTTGGCCCCTTCCACAGGGCTGAATATAACCCCAAACACACAGTGCTGCAGTCTAGGCTGGGGCCCAATAGCCTGGAGGTGAACCCCTGTTGTTCCCTGGCAAGCAGCACTGGAGATAGAATCATAGAATATCAGGGTTGGAAGGGACCTCAGGAGGTCATCTAGTCCAAACCCCGGCCCAAAGCAGGATCAATCCCCAACTAAATCATCCCAGCCAGGGCTTTGTCAAGCCGGGCCTTAAAAACCTCCAAGGATGGAGATTCCACCACCTCTTTAATAGCAATGTTCAAGTTTATTCCAAGAAAAATAAATGGGTAACTTATTGGGACTTTCAACAAATGCCTTCCAGTCTGTAAACCCTTGCAAGTGTCAGGCAAGCCACAACAGCAGATCCACTAGGAACCCCAGAAGGGCTTTTCTCTGAGCCAAGTATTGTCTCTGGCATGCTGTATCCTTGTTTGTATTTCCCCTTCTTTACTTTATGTGCTTTCTCATATGGGTGCGTTGCACACAGCTATGCCCTTGCAGTCCATGGCGCTCATGCTTTCCTGCCTGTTATTATCTCACTCTACCTTTCATGCTTTCTTTTATCCGGGCTCTCTTCCAAGCCTTTTTGCTTAGATCTGGCCCATTAAAGTCAATAATCAATTTTGGGAGCATCATTTCAAATGCCTTCAGATCCTTTCTGCTGCCTTCCGTGTCTGCAGTACAGAACCACACGTGGCTGCTGCTGGAGGTGCTTCATATGAAACTGGCAGAGGCCACACACATTGCTCTGCAGGGATTACTTTGGTGTGTGCACATGCTCATGAGTTAATTCCAAGCTGATACAACTCCTGATATTTCAACTTCAAAAGAAGCAGGTAAATGACACCATCTGGGGGAAATTATTTTTAAACATGCTTAATTCCTCAGCTATATTATAAATCAAAGGAAACTAAAGAATGCTAATGTGGCTTCCAGTGGCGTGGCTGGATTGGGTGCACACTTTACTGTTTACACTCTATAACCTTGGCTTTATTCCTCAAGGTGACAGCTTGGATGGGTTACATTGTATTTTATAGCTGGTATTTTTTTCCTCTAAAAATGTCTTAAATTGGTTAAGGCATTTTTTATGATGACCCTGGAGAGATTTCTAATAGCAGCTATCGTAGCTTCATGTTTATTCTGGAAAGATTATTTAAACTATTAATATTATTATGCATTATTAGTCTTGTGTCCAGACACTGATATGCCATTATGTTCAGTTCTGCACAGTCAGCCAGCCTCTTCCTTGAAGAGTTTATATTACAATCTAAACAGCCAGGACAGACAAAAAGTAAAAGAAAGGAAATCTTATTATCCCCATTTCTCTGCTGGGGAATGGAGGCACAGGGATTAAATGACTCAACCAGGGTCACACAGGGACTCTGTAGCAGAGCCAGGAACTGAACCCAGATCTCCTGAGTCCCAGTCCAGTGCCTTCACAAATCCATACAAAGCAAGAACCCACTACTGCATAGGCTCAAGGATCTGTCCGCATGGATCTAACTGCAGGCTTTCGCTTGGAGACAAAACTCGTCAAGGCCATTAATGATTTGTTAATGAGGAACTCCAGCTTGCTCACTCTTTTTAGAGGTGGGTGGATAATTCATAAAATGTTTATTCAAATGTCACCTCTTTTTTGGTTTGTGTTTTGCCCACAAAAACAGATCTTGAATATTATTCATTTGAAATTATTCAGCCGATAAATCAGGCACATCTGAAAAGGGTGAATTTGCCATTGAGTGAAGCCCCATCAAAATACACATTGTGCTCCTGAGGTGAGATGTCCTGCATGGGAGGATTCTCCTCATTCTCATTTCTCAATCACTCCATGCCAATAAATGGACACTCAAGAGTAGCTTGGGCCCTTGACTTACTGAGCTGAACAGGGAAAAATGAGGAGGTAATCGCCTGCCGCTCCCTGGATAGACCCACCTGGATCTTGCATCTGGGTCTGATATAGAGCACTGATTCCCTGGGTTCTCCCCCCATGCAAGAAAATAGGCAGAGAGAGCGCAGAGAAAGGCAGGAGGGGATGGAGTCTTGGCTTGTCCCCTCCCACTCACTGGCCAGAGTAGTCAGGCTCAATAGGGAAATAAAAGGCATCCTTTCCAGGAGAGCTGCAACTCTCTCTCCTCTCCTCCCCCCACCCTGAGGAAAAAATGAAGGGAAACAACAATGTAACAAAGGAATACAGTAGTATCCCTTTAAATAATTTGTGAGCCATCTAGTGGTGCTCACCGTGTTCTATGTACTGGTCAAAGCCGCAGTAGGTCTATAGCCAGGCCTAGCCTGTTTGTGTTCAGCTAGTAAACATGGTTATTCAGAATGTAGCTGCTCCTGCAGTTTCTTCATAGCATCTCTGTTGCATCAAGAGCTAAACACACAACAAATAGTGACCCTCTGAGCCACAGTTCCTTCTGGGGCAGAGCAACTGATGGGTCTCATTACTCAGGGTATAGCCTAAAGGCTTCATCTAGCCTGCCATGTACCACCACCAATTTATTACAGTGGAATTCAATGGAAAATCCTCCTGGCCAGAGTCATTTTCACAGACAGCGTTTATTAATTGTTTAATATTCAATAGCTGAATAAGATGCTGCTGTGCGCTCAGGAAAACACTTCATTATAACGGAAGGCATTGTAATGGTAAAAGGCCATGTCTGTGCTAACACAGAGTCCTTTCAATAGCCAGAGATTAGTGAAGAGGTTTGGACAATACATGACACATCCTTAATTGGCCAATTTACTGTGCACGCAAGTAGAAATTGTGCTAAAAAATATTGCTTCCACAGAGAAAAGATTGACCAGGGAAGAGGGGAGCAACCCTGCCCCAAAGGGTAACTTGAATTTCAGCCCCAATTGTCACTTGTTTGACTCAAAGCTGGATTCTACACAATGGGGTCCACTCGGCAGCAGAGGAAAATAATGACAGATATGCCATAAGAGCCAGGTTCCCAACAGAAGAGGCTGGGATGGGCATTAAATGACAAATGGAGTTCAACATTTCCTATCAGAAAAGTTGTGAGGGTTTCTTTTCTAACTACAGGGTCCAGTTAAAAAAGTAAAGTCAACAAAATTTTAAATGATTGTCAGGAAGATTATGAATAAAAACAAAGAAAGAACTAAATGAGACCTCCTGAAACTAATACACACACTTTCCCCACATTTTCTGTTTTTCTCATACCCACAAACTTGTTCGCTCACTCATACCTGCCCTCACTCTCTTATTCACATTCTCACCACCTCATGTTCTCAGGTACTTATTTACTCATTTGCATATATTCACCCTCACTCACTCACCCTCAGATTTCCTTCTAAACTATCATTGCATTCAAGGGGATTGGAGTTAAATTTGTATTGGTTGCTAGCTTAGCTTTGCAAACACTTGGAGATATGGCCTTTGAGGTGCGCAGCCCTTTCAGAAAAGTTTGGAAAACACAGCCCTATAACTCTCATTTCTACTTGTTTTCCTGTCAGCATTCAGGACCCACCTTGCTGTGAAATGTTGACAGTCTATTTGAGTCGGTTGTTGAAACTGTTTTCGTGCTGAGTATGTTTATCTTCTGCTAGCAAGCCAGAATTTCCATAATAATTTGCAAACATTTTTTTCACCCTGTACCTTCTACAGACCTACAAGGACAGATTTGAAAAATGGGACATTAATCTCAACTTTTGGTTCCTCTTATTAAATTAAATGATTATGGGGACAAGATATTCATTGGAGTTTGCTTGTGCTTGTACCCTGGTGTATTGCAAGATGTGGGTTTCTGTTTTCAAGTACTCAGATAGCCTGCTCTTAAATTCATCATTGATTCCCTGTACCTGTCTCCAGGGGTAGCTGCAAAGCAGCCAACTTAAAAGCTTTTATTTATGATGCAGGGCACTGGCAGCACAGGATGCTGATTTAAGAGGATTCCAATTTATAACAATTATTCAACCACAAACACACCAATGTTTAAATAATAATCAGCGTTTACACTTCAGCCCCTTCCTACAGAGCAAGACTGATAGTCCCTGTCTTAGCATTATGCGCTCTGGATCCTCATTGCAACATACAGAGAATGGAACCATAGATGGACAAAACTCTAAGAGCTTGGAAAGGCAACATTTATTCCAGGTTGAGGGGAAACTGACCCTCGGGTAGCTCTCTGCACAGGGATGAGTTTCACTCATCAATGAGCACTTGTTCATATATTTAGTCCCATTGGTTGATGCATCCTAATTGTATAGTGGCTATTGAATTCAAAGGGACTATTTACATAAATGATCACCATTCTTACAATGGCACAGTCCAGCCCAGAAGCCCGATTCCAGGTTGGACACGCTTCTCAAAAGTTCTGCTGCTTATCTGAATCCTTTCCAGAATTTCAGATCTGAAAAATTGGCCGGGATACCTTGTGAGAACAGGCTACCTTGTAAGGTTTTGCTTCCTGGATCTGCCAGATTCAGAGGGTGCACCAAAAATAGAGAAACAGTGGGGATGTTTAGAAAACACTGAACAACTTTGCAGAACCTTTCGGAAGTTTTGGTTTGAGTGTTCAGCTACGATTGCCTGGGGAGGGGTTGCTACTTCAACTGATTCACTTCTGTGTAGGTCAGGTCCTCCGCTCGTGTAAATTCACATAGCTCCATTAACTGTCAATTTCCACCAGTTTAGGATTTGGCCTGCTGTTCGTAAGATCAGCCAGCATTCTGAGGTAACAGTGACAGCTTAACCTCTTAGAGCCCCTTTTGTGTCCAGTGTGCTTCAAGACACTAGATAGTATCTCAGTGTGTCAAAGTAAATCTGTCTTGACTCACGTACTTGTACTCTTTTCTAGCCAAGGGGTGGGATGTAACGTTGCTTATCTTGCTCTCCAGCCAATGTCAAGAATATCATGATACAGCAGCAGCAGAGGGTGAATCTATAGCTTTGAAAATGAGAATTCATTGGTGCTGGGATGCTCTCCAGAATAGGAATTCCCCAAAAAGGAACATTCCAGGACTATGACTATTTAAGTGAAGAAGGCACACCCACAAGCTTTAACATGCTTCCTGTCCTGAAGGAGGAATTCCTCTAAAAGGACAGGATGAGGCTGCAGGACTCTATGAGGAGAAGGAAATCAGCAGAGGAGGGTAACAGCCCGTTTATTTCCTTGTGCAACTACATACTCATAAGAAGCAAGGAGTCCTGTGGCGTCTTATAGACTAACAGACATATTGGAGCATGAGCTTTCGTGGGTGAATACTCACTTCGTCGGATGCAACCCATGAAATCTCATGCTCCTATATGTCTGTTAGTCTATAAGGTGCCACAGGACTCTTTGCTGCTTTTACAGATCCAGACTAACACGGCTACCCCTCTGATACTTGATCCTCAGAAGTGTTACCCTGCTTATAAGTGCCCCCACAGAATTCCCCATGAGGACCTCAGCCTCAGTGTCAAAAATGCCTTTGAGAATTAATACAGTAACTACAAAAAAGTTTTATTTCATTTAAGGGAAAACACATTCTGAACAAAAGCAAGGACAGAGACAGGCCAAGACAAGACTGTTGTCAGAGCTGACGCTTGAAGAGCCAGAGGACGGTTTATCATCACTCATGAAGGATTTTTAAGCACATTTCAGTATTTTAATGAGCACTTGGATTTTCAGATGATTGTTTTCCACTGTGCTACATGGCCTAATGGCTGCACTGACTGGGAGAGAGATGTTCACAGAGGAAGTCACTTTCTGAAGAAATAAGACCCCATTCTGAACAACTTCTACTTATAACAAATGAATCTGAACAAAGAACTCTCCCCGTGCCTCCCACACACAAAAGGACAATTAAAATTAAATGGAGATGCTGCATGGCATGCAAGTCACTGGAAGGAGCCTGAATGATTCATGTTTTAGTATGTCAGCATAACTCGAAAGAGCAGAGAGGGATATTTGATTGTGCAAAATTTTATTCTGTTTCCATTTAAAGGGAGATGTTGGCCCCAGTACATTTCTCCTGGATCCCAGCACCAGAAGGGACCATTGTGATCTAGTATGGTTCATATAATACAGGTCAGACAACTTCCCCACAACAAATCCTAGAGCAGATCTTCTAGAAAAAACATCCAAACTCAATTTAAAAATTGTCCGTGATGAAGAATTCACTACAACCCCTGATAAATTGTTCTAGCATTACTGAAACACACTCGGTGCTAACGCACTTCTATTTCCCCATCATTTTTAATGTTCTTCTTCTATCTAGTGCAAAGAGAGAGAGATCCTTCTATTAACACATGTGTATGGAGAGATAAATACAGTTATAGGCATAACTCTAAAATACGGCCATGGAACACATTGTAATCTCTATTAATGAGAGTGAATTGCAGGGCTTATGGATGGAGGCAATGTGACTCCATATAATTGCCTTTTCATACAAGGATGGACATGATGATGTACTTGCCCTGCAATGTGTTTATTTGCAGTGGATTATATTTCACTTGGAAATGCTGCCCTGTTTTCTAAATGATTAATGTCTAATAAAAGCTTACTGTCCAATTCCCTGCCATCGTTATTTATGGAAATAAAACCATCCTTTTTATACTCTACTGCTGCCATGTATTTTGTTACCAGGGAGGCCTAGAGTATGAGCTGTATACTTCTTTCATTTTCCTTTAAACATTAGAACTATTCTTTATATTGTCCTGATCCTTCCTCTTCCCAAGTCTCTTTAGGTGACACAGAAAAATAACCAGCTGTGGGATAAACTGCAGCTACTTCTTTATCAACGGGCTGGTAAGAACCAACCAGCAGAAGCGGGACCTTAGGCTGAAAATCACCCATCCGGCACAGAGGTTTGTGCCTCTGAGGGTTGCAGCGGGATGTAAAAGGTGCATGAGCTTCGTAAATTCATGCCCATGCAGAGATTATATCTCCAGTGAGTAAGGTGAGTCAGGGCTAGGGGACCAACACAAAGGCTTTGTGCCCCTTTTCTTTTCTATCCATCCACAGGTTGAGATTTCTCTTGTTTTAGCCTCCCTCTTTTCATTTACATTTTCCCCTCTTTTGCTCTCTCCCAGTCTCTCATCTCCCTCAAGGGCCAGGCAAAGTGGTGCACAAGTATTAGTCATGCACCTTTGATGAACATGGGCCAGATCTAAAACTCCATGAGGCATCAGAAAGACACCCATCCACAGACTGAGAGCTGGATCAGGGCTTATGTAAAAGCTTGGCCCTGTCAAGGTTCTAATGAATGTAATGAGCTTGTCCAGAGATTCCTGCATAGATGCGGGCTTGTGAGATTTACTTTCTCCCCATTACAAGGTTCTCCCTCCTGCTCAGTTCTGTTGCACTCTCTTTCAAACCTCCTAAGACCGTTTGTCTGCCATGTCTGGTACCCTGAGCCTCCGCAGCTATTTGTCTCACCCCTATGGCCATGGTCATGACAAAAATAACCATAGCGCCACCAAGCAGAGGGAGGTGCCAGGGCCCTGAATCACTTTAGAAATCTGCCCTTACAAGCTGTGTTACATTGTGGGAATTAAAATACCTAGCCCATTGCCAGCTGGCACTGCTACTTACAGTGCTACTGGAGCTCAGTCTTTGAAGTGCTCTAAAACGGTAATCTGAGCATGAAAGGTGCCTAGATTGCTATATTCTCACCTATGCCCTTTCTTGAACTTCCTTTGGTCCTCAACCATGTCTGACGGATGCTCTGAGCAGCAAACTGAAGGGTTTTGGAGGGCTCTGGTTTTACAATCAGCCTTGATGACTGGTACAGATAGATGGGGCACGTCTCCTCACCACGTGATTTCCCTGCAGATGAAGGCAACCTTGATATAAGCCTCGAGTTTTAAATACAAAAACACTCAAAGCAGCCTCCTAAGAGATTAGTGTCACAGCACCAGTTAGAGGTTATATTTGTTTATCTTCTCTAGTAGTCAATTTATCACATGGACGTGGTCTGTTTGTGAAAGTGCCTGACTGAAAGCCTGTCAGGTCTCCAAGACTATAGTTAATCAACTGCTCAATACTCTTTTGAAAAGACTACAGTGCAGGGAGGAATTTGGGAGTGTTAGAAAAACCCTAACTGTCTATCAGCTTTCCTCACCCACAGGAGAAATAGCGAGTGTGCATCTGGAAAGAGGGTTTCAACACCTTTCTTTCACCTTTAATAAAAAAAATTGGTAACAAACATGTATTCTGTGCTGATGAGGATAATAATGGAATCACCCTCTTGGGGTGGGCATAAGTGATTTATTTATGAAACTGCTGGAGAAGGAAGTTGTCAGAATCTTTACATTTCTGTATCGGTATTTCTATATTCATTCATCAGGGTAGTATCTGAACAGCTCACGTCCTAGTGAATTAAGCCTCACGATATCTTTGTGAGAGGGGGAAATGCTTTTCTCCCCATTTACCCAGGTGAGGAAATTGGGCACAGTGAGTTTTAGTGACAGAAAGCCTGAAGCAGAATTGGGGATGGAATCCAGCTCTCCTGAAATCTAGACCTGTGAACTAACCGCAAGGCTAAGGGTGAAATCCTGGATCCATTCAAGTCAATGGGAGCTTTCCCATTGACTTCAGTGGTGCCAGGATTTCACCGCATATTTCTCCTCTCTGAAGAGGAGGTCAAAGGTAAAGAAGCATGTTTATTAAACTTAGCCAATTGGAATGTTGGCAAGAGAATATTAGATAGAGGAGAAAAACCCTACATTGATGGGTGCTTTGTCCATTGGATTAGGTTACACACACACACACACACAATATGGCTGGGGCTTGACAGACATTTCATTGGTTATACCAGGGATGGTCATTTAGATACTGTATCCTAAAGGGAGCTGGTCAACATTTTTCTGATGGAACAGTTAGCATTTTCCAATGGTGAACTGACTCACTGAGAAGGCCAAAACAAAAAAAACTTTAAAATTTTCATTTCATGGGGAATTTCAAATTTTCATTCTGGTTTAGAATGAAAATAAATGAAATTTTGGAACTTCCCTTGGAATAGGAATTTCAGGTTCCAACCCACTCTAGGGCTGAAGTCTGTTCCCTGGATTGAGTGGTAGTAGCCTGGGTAGCATATAATTAATTATTTGTATTATTGTAATGACCTGGGCCCCGTTGTGCTAGGTGCTTTATAAACACAGAACAAAAGGATGGCCGCTGCCCCCCAAAATCTAAATAATAGTTCTTCTTCTGTGTCCCAGGGTTAATGTGCATCTTTCCCAGCGTGAGAACATGTGATCTGCTATAGGTTTGCAGTCACATGGAACTATCAAATTTACTTGCTACTGGCAGGGAAGATTTCTTCCTCCTTCCCCCCAGCAAATTATTCAGTTTTATTAAGCACATAAAGATCTTCAAATTTGGCCTTTCAGCATAGTTATATAGCTATAAACATATATAGCGGAAATAATTGCATTTTAATGACTTTTTTCATCTTTACATAATTGGTATTTTTAACAATCACGCCAATAGAAAGGGGGAAAATGCTCACTGTAGCCTGTTTCTGCTTGGAGATCTGGGCAAACCGACTCCTCACCCCTGCACTGCTGATGAAAGCTTCCTAATTCCCTATTATGCACTGTTAATGGTTTCTGTGAAGATAATCTATACATTATGGCATTCTGATTGGGTATATTATGGAGCGGATGGCTTAATGCTTTAAGCATCAGACCTGAAATGCTTTGACTGCTCTGAAAAATGCAGCTTCTGTCTTTTCTGGACAAATTCACTGTCCTGAATTCCATGTCATTGATTATCAGTGAGTCAGCACCCCTTAAATCCTGTTCTAAGGGCCTCAGTGGGACTAAAGTGCTGCAGAGGTTTTGGCCTGTTCCTCTGCACAGGGCTGAAGTTCAAGTGAGATCAGCACAGGACAAAAATGAGTTGCACCCTATTCTGCTTTAAAGTATAAGAGTGAGCAGAAAGGCAGGGGTTGAATGAGATTTTCGTTTTGCGCTGGAATATCAGCAATGTCTGGGTTTATGGCTCCTGTGTTTGCAGGTGAACTTCTTGGATCACTCGAGGGTGGGGGTCAGGCGCTTTCTCAAGCTGAATTTCAAAATCTAGTATTAAGAGAGAAGTTTACTCTGGAGAAAGCCCCAAACTGGGGCAGATGGATGCAATTTTCTGATGGCAACCACATCTCCTTCAGCTTTCCCTTATAGTGAAATTCACAAAAGCCAAAATCCTAGCTCCAGCACAGAGCCCCACTCAGTAAGGCTGAGCACTGGGAGGCCCTTTTGGGTTAAAGATATGAAAGGAGACCCACCACCTCTCAAGCTCCAGAGCACTGGAAGAACCATTCTGCTGCTGCTCCTTACCCGGGGCTGGGGAAGTCTACACAATGTATGGGACACTAGAGGGATGACTGGTTGATCATTGCTCCCCCCAGCTCCCTACGACTGGGGTAGCACAGGGAAGGAATACCAGCAAAGCCACCCAAATCTCTGCCCCTCCTTCATGCCAGTTATGAAAAGCATCTCTACTCATATGCAGGAGGCGGCTGAATTTACTGTCCAAAAAAGCAGGACTGTTTATGTCAAAGATCTGTAAAGGTCAGCTGACCTTATGGGAGAATTATTTTCTCCCTGTTCATAACAGGTAAATTCCTCTTGGGTTTGCTTGAGGTGCTTACATTTTTGGACTGCTCTGCCATAATTCTGGGTCCCACTGGGCACAGTGAATAATTCTGATGCCAAGTCTAGATTAGCTCCTTACCATTCCTGCAGGCAACAGATGTAGTAAAATTTGCTACATTTTTTCTTAGGGGAACCATCTCAGTGTTGGATGGAATATAGCAGTTAGCATTCTATTAGCTAGTGCTATCAGGAAAAAATGAATCTAAATCCATCTATTTGAGCTGGCTTTCACTTGTGTGGTGGATTTGGAGAGCAGACATTTATCCTTCCACTGTGCAAAAATTGCAAATCAGAATTCTGGCCTTGTTTCAATACTGAATTTGTATTTATTTATTGATTGCTGCTGTTTGCAGGTAAAGGCATTTGCATTGTTTTAAGAGTCCCAGTGAAATGTTTAATTTAGAATTAGTAACTTATGCAGCTTAGTTACCAAAAAATAATGTGTTTAATAATAGTGCATGGGATACCGTTAACTCCTATGCAATTAACAAAAAAAGACCTACGCAACAAGTGGTTAATTAGGTTCCCAGCTGAACATTCACGGTAATAATTTGTGGTTATTTAGTAAGATCACAATCACAAGTTATTAAACCCAGTTAACAGTTAGATTCAATGGACATTAATTAGGGTTAAATAATAATGGGATTCTTTTTATTACACCCACTTGACTATCCCGAGACCTTCTTATGTTTAATGATATTGAAATGAAAGCCAGATGAATTAGTAATATTTGCAACTTATTACAAAAATTTGCCTGAGTCAGAAAGATTGAAGTAACTGGTAATTCCAGCAAAGTCAAAGGTCTAATTATCTTGCCATAGGGTACCTTTTCATATTTCAAGTTCTTCATTCCTCTTGCTGCTTCTAGAAGGTGCATTTATTCCTCTCTCTCTCTCATTAGTAATCAAGGCATATAACACTAGCGGTTTCTCAGGTAAAGTATCCCCTTTGCTGAAGGCCAGCAAATGCCTATGCATCACTTAAAACCCACTGACACTTTATTTTGAAGGTTTAGCTTTCAGTTTAACAAAGCACTTAAGCATGTGCTTAAGTCCATCCCTATTAAGCAAAGCACTTATACTGAGCTATAAGCACATGCTTAAGTTGCATTAGCTTTTTGTTGATTGACTTGCATGGGACTTGGGCTGCAGAAGGGTAGAGTTTCACTCCTTTGGGAGCATTGGCGTGTACATTTGGGAGCATGTCCATGGTGACATGCCATTACTCATGGGAAGAGTTGTTTTGTAAGGGAAAAAAAATCCTTCCAGATTTATATTATAAATGAAAAAAAAATAACCCTTCTAAAAATGGCTTGACTTCAGAAACTGACATCTAAATATTTCCTTTCTATCTTTGTCATTATCTCAAAGTCTAGGCATGCACAATTTTTTTCTTCCTTCTTTAGCAGTTTTGGTGAGATATAAATGTTTCAATACCAACCTGAAAAGTCGCTCAGTTAGTTTATTACAAATTCATTTAATATATGTGGAAGGTTTTAGTCACACAGAGTGACTCTAACCCTTTCATTCTAGCCAATCACACATGGAAGTGGGTCTGTAATGCAGATTGTTTATGGGGAAGATTTTCCTTCTGCTTTAAGAACAAATTAAATTGTGGTGAGCTAAATTTGGAGCGCTCAGGCACTGCCTGCCTTTTTGTACTTTTTGATGTTTTATATATTTGTCTTTGCTGCCTGTCATCTGAACTGGCTTGAAAGTTGTCAAAGTTTTATCACTTTTTCAGGTATGAAATCATCATCTCTGGCCCATTCCATTTTGTTTCTTCACTTCTCTCAGATAAAATCAAATGGCAAAGACAACCACAGAAATCATTTTTCTTTCTACATAATGAGCCCCTCCGTGCAGTGTATTGTTTAATCAGATATTAACTCTTCACTGTGTCATGACGTGGGAGTGCAAGATGAAAGCAGAATCTTGTTAGTATTTATGGTGTTGAGGGTTAGCAGTGATAATGCTTTGAACTTCTAAAGCATCTTTCATCAAGGGAGCTCAAAACATTTTACCATCACTAGTTAATCCTTACAATGCCTCTGTGAGTTAGACTGTTGTAGGTGTTATATGGATGGGGAAGCCAGTTTGGCAGGAAGTGGGTTGTTAAGTAGGTTAAATGACTTGCCCAACTCTAACTCAGTAAATCCGTGAAAGATCTTAGAACAGAACACAGCAGTCTTGACTCCAAGTTGCCTGCACTAACCTTTCAAAAGGTAAATTACACAGAAGATTTTAAGAATCAGTGAATTGGGCCATGTCGTCTTATCCCTTGTCTTTTGATAGGAGAATCCTTTTTATGGATATATTTTTGGACATTAGAAGAATGTTTCACTTTGCCATGAACTCCTTAATATCTTGCTCTGCTTGTTGTGTCTGTACTACTCTTATTGGTCTGATCCACAGTTACTTGATGTCAGGCCTGGTCTACACTACGCATTTATACCTATTTTAGCAGAGTTAAACCGATTTAATGCTGCACCCGTCCACACAACAAGGCCCTTTATATCGATATAAAGGACTCTTTAAATCTGTTTCTGTACTCCTCCTCAACAGAGGAGTAGCACTGAAATCGGTATTACAATATCGCATTAAGGTTAGTATGGCCGCAAATCGACGGTATTGGCCTCCGGGCAGTATCCCACAGTACACCACTGTGACCGCTCTGGACAGCAATCTGAACTCGGATGCACTGGCCAGGTAGACAGGAAAAGCCCCACGAACTTTTGAATTTCATTTACGCTTGTTATGGGCCAGCATGGAGCACATCACCAGGGCACAGGTGACCTCGCAGGCGTCACTCAGCACAGGTAACAATGCAGTCTCCGTGAGGGAGTGAAACAAAGAAGCTCCAGCAAAGTGGACTGCATGGGAGAGTACTGGATCTGATCGCTATAATGGGGAGAGGATTCTGTGTTGTTTCCTACAACAGAACTCCGTTCCAAAAAGACGAAAAATGAGCAACAACATTTGAAAAAGAATATTTCCAAGGGCTACTGCATGCGACGAGATGGCACACCCCTGGAAATAGACTTCACGTGCCCTAGCAGAGTGGATAAGTCTTAAGTGAGCAGACAAGCCTGACCAGAAAACCACGGTAAATGATCAGAGCATAACACGTCAAGGTCCGGGGCAGGGCTTGAAAACATCCGCTCTCTACGCTGAGGCGCATTGCAAATTCTAGGGGAGGGGTCCGTCACAGTCACCCACGCGACGCGCATGCCGTCGGTGAGCGATCTAGCCCGGTGAGGGGTTGGTATATCTCAGGCCCCCACTGGCCTCGACCTGTGAGATTCCTTCAGACTTTGGGACGACAGAGACGGAAGAGAGGGAGGTAGAGGAGCTTGCAGAGAAGCACACAGCAACTCCATTCTTGCCCAACACGCAGAAGCTTTTCTCGCAGCCAAGACAGCAGTGGATTACCGCTCTCAGCCCTGCACAACCACGTCTAGCTGCCCAGACAATGAATGCACATTGGAAGCCGACCTCTGGTGAGATGTACCTTGTAATATAAACATGTGGTTCAAAGCAAGCATTTTTTATGATGACTGTTTGCCCTGAGGACTTGGGATGCATCTCGTGGCCAGTACGTTATGAAACAGTTTGTTAACAGCCGTCTGGGGATGGAGTGAAAATCCTGCCATCGGCACATCTCATGAAGCTTCCTGGGGAACCAAAAGCCTTTCAGAAGTTGTTGCTGGCAAGGCAGCCTTATTCTGTCCACTTATGGTAGGACACTTTGACCACGCCATGCCAGTAAGCAAGTAATCTGGTGAATCATTGTATGACAAAGCCTGAGTTCTGTGTTGTACCGGTGATTGGCTGGCATTCAAGCAACTCCGTTCTTAATCTCGCTGTGCATGCCTTGGATCCTCAGGGAGAGTGATATCGGTCTCATGTTAACCTGGTCTGAACAGATCAGAACTTAATTAACGGGGACCCGAGATGGCCTTTCCTCACTGCCGCTGTTTGCCTGTGCTTAAAAAAATCCTCCTGCCACGTAGCACAAGTGGGGTGAGGGGCGGAGCCGTGGATATGGTGGCTAGAGCTTTATTCGCATTTGGACTCAGCTAGTGTCTTCATGATACCGCCACGCAGTGGGGGCAGCGGGTAACATGCGATCATCCGCAGAGAATTTTGAGTGGCCGTGGGGGTGCGTTTCGGTCCGTCGTTTGTGCCTTGCATGTATAACAGGAAGAGGGGAGCTGATGCAGAACTGGAAATAGTTGCGGCTGGCTTGAGGCTTGCCGTTGCGGATCTGGGAAAGGTCGAGGTGCGACGGTGTATATGAAGGCGATGTCAGAAAGCGCGAAAGACACATGGCTTACCAGTAGGCCGCATGCAAGCCTGAAGTCTGATGCCGGACCTGCGTGGTTGAGATCTTGTAACACCAAGACCGGCAGCTCAATATTAAGATGGCAAATGCGACCTTATAGTAAACACAGTGGTGCTATGCTAAAAGTGAATAGCGTTGTGCACTGGTGAAAGTGTATAACCATTGTTCTGTAAAATGATATCTGTTTAAATACTTCTTCCCTTTTTACGCTCCCTCATGCAGCTGCAAATTTTCAAGCCTCCCTACTCCATCCCGAAGGCTATCTCAGATAAGCTGGAAGGAGAAAAAAAGACCGCGAGACGACATGTTCTCGAACATCATGGAAGCAACCTGCATGAAGAGAACTTCAATCTGAATGAGTGGAGAGGACGTGGTATCAAATTACAGGACAGATCCCGTGACGTGGCGACAGGAGGGATGCTCGAGATGAGAGGTTGGTCTCAGGTCAAGCATCAAAAGCGTTAGCAGGAAAGATATGCGGGGTGGAATGCAACGCTGGGGCTGCTGTGATAAGGTAACACAAACTGACATCCTCCCAACGTCTAGTGGAGCTTTCAGGAACAGCAGCGTAGGGTCACAGAGTGCGCTTTTGCGCCCCTCTGTAACCACCTCTACGCACTCACCATGTTCCATATCTTCCTCACCCAATGTGCTAAGAACACGTGGGAAGGCTTCGCTGCACCTCCGTCTATCACCCCCAGTGGACAGCCCACCAAAAGACTGTCAATTAACTTGGAATATTTTTAGTGGCCTTTCCTTCCCTCCTATCCTACTCCAAACTGCATCTGGGATACTTGTCAGTTCTCTCTCTCTTTTTATAATGACTTCTAATAAAGAATACATGATTTTTAAACGACAGTGCTCTTTATCCTTAAGCAAGCTGTAATCGAAGGGGGAGGGTGGGTTGCTTACAGGGAATGAGTCCAATCAGCGGGGGGGGGTTCATCGAAGGGGACAACAACAACAGTCACACGTACATGGCCCACGATGAAACTGGTTTTCAAAGCTTCTCTGATGCGCCGACCGCTTCGTGGGTGCTTCTCTAATCGCCCCTGGTGTCTGCTGTGCGTATCAGCGGCCAGGTGATTTTGCTCAGCCCTCCCACCCCACCATAAAGGTCTCCCCTTACTCTCACAAGATGTGTGGAGCACAGAGCAAGCAGCAATAACAATGGGGACATTGGTTGGCTGAGGTCTGACCGAGTCAGTAATGGCGCCAGTGCACCTTTAAAAATGGCCAAATGCACATATCTACCACCATTCTGCACTTGCTCAGCCTGTATGTTGAACAGCCCCCTGGCTACTGTCCAGGCTGCCTGTGTATGGCGTTCTATAGACCATGGCATCAAGGGGTAGGCTGGGTCCCCCAGGATAACTACAGGCATTTCAACATCCCAACTGTTATTTTCTGGTCTGGGAAGTAATCTCCTTGCTGCAGCGTTTAAAACAGAGTAGTGTTCTCTGAAGACACGAGCATCATGAACCCTTCCTCGCCATCCCACATGGATGTTGGTGAAACGTCCCCTGTGATCCACCAGTGCTTGCAGCATTATGGAAAGTACCCCTTGTGGTTATGCACTAGGTCTCCTGGTGCTAAGATAGGGATATGGGTTCCATCTATCACCCCCCACAGTTAGGGAATCCATTGCAGCAAGCAATCCACTATGACCTGCATGTTTCCCAGAGTACAACCTTTCGTAGCACAGCTTAATGATACTTTGGCTACTTGCATCACAGCAGCCCCACGGTAGATTGCCCACTCCAAATTGATTCCCTACTGACGGTAGCTGTCTGCCGTTGCAAGCTTCCAGAGGGCTATTACCACTCGTTCTCAACTGTGAGGGCTGCTCTCATCTTGGTATTATGGCGTTTCAGGCAGGGGAAAGCAAGTCCAAAGTTCCATGAAAGTGCTCTAGCCATGCGAAAGTTTCGCAGCCACTGCGAATCGTCCCACCCTGCAAAACTATGCGGTCCCACCAGTCTGTGCTTGTTTCCGGGCCCAAAATCGGCGTTCAATGCTAGAACCTGCCCGTACCAGCAGGATCTCCAAAGAGCAGGGGCCTGCGTTTGAGAGAATTCGTGTCCATGTCCTCATCGCTCTCCGTCGCCCGCTGAAGTAGCCGCCGCCTCCTCGCCTGGCTTTGCAGGTCGCTGTTCAGCATAGATGTGCGAGAATGCACGAGGTGTTTACAACGTCCACGATTGCAGTATTGATCTGAGCAGGGTCCATGCTTGCGTGGCTATGGCGTTTGCACAGTTCACCCAGGGAAAAAGGACAGAACGGTTTGTCTTGCGTTTCATGGAGGGAGGGGTGAGGCTGTACCCAGACCACCCACGACAATGTTTTTTGCCCCATCAGCACTGGATCTCAACCCAGAATTCCAAGGGGCGGGGGAGAGACTGCAGGACTATGGGATAGCTACGGGATAGCTACCCACAGTGCAACGCTCTGCAAATCGAACGCTAGCCTCAGTACATGGACGCACACCACCGAGTTAATATGCTTAGTGTGACCACGTGCACTCAACTTTATACAATCTGTTTTACAAAACTGGTTTATGTAAAATCGGAATAATCCCATAGTGTAGACGTACCTTCAGATATTACAGGGATGAGGGCAGTACAAGAACGTGTATAGAATAGAAGTTTTTCAAGTTGACTGTTTTGGATCAGGTTGTATGTGATCCAACAAGGAGTTACCATTATGCAATGAAAGCCTGCTGGAGGGCTTGATACACGTGATGAAGTCATTTGTAGCCTGAAATTTTGCAACTCTGCTTCCTGATACATTCTAAGAGGACATTTCAATAAGTGTTAGTGTCTTCCAGTCATGCTACTTTTGCAACCGTTAGTATCCCACTTTTGAAAATTTAGCTAGTGCAGGGCATGTTTTCACTGGTCCAGGCATTAAAAACTGCTAATTCCTTTGGCTACTCTGTCCTGGAACCTGAGAATGATTAATTAATGCATTGCTGATCTTTGGTCTGATACACATGCCATCAAACAACAGTAATCCCACCGGCCATCTCCCTATGATTCTAAGGTCCATTTTAAAATGGCTGTTATTGAAAAAAATGATTTGAGGTGTATTGCACCCTGTTTCTGTTACTGCCTTTTGCCTCTTCCTACTGCAATAGAATTACTGACAAGACGGTCATAAGAGAAGTTCAGGTTTGGCCTGAGTTTGTTCGAGTGATGGAGGAGTTTGCTCATGAGTAGAGGAAGGGATACCGGTGAAAAAGAAGAGGGCAGTACAAGATCTTCATAAGGACATGGAGTCAGGGTGTCCTCTTCCTTGCATCTTATATTGTCACTGACACTTGTGTAAAGAGAGTGTCTGATTTGCTAACTTTTACATCCTCATCATGCCCGTGGCAATCACTGCACAATGCACCAGGTCCATTATTTTTCCCAAGAAGCAAGAACTGGATTTCAAGACACGATGGTGTAGATCTTTGATTCTGTCTATAAGAGACCGGGCAGGGGCAGCTATTGTGGTGGGCAGTAGGGATACTAGATGGATTTGGAGCTAACACTGGAATATATAACTGTAATAATTCACCAGATAACTTAAAGCAACTTCTCTTTCTACACAGGCTGGGGTTAATTCTAACCTCCCCTTGCAGCAGCGAACATCAGGAATGGCTGCACTGCAGCCAATAGAGTAACATCAATAGTGAAATCAGGCCCATTACATTGATCACACTGACTTTCCTTAAATGCGCTCGTTAGACTTATACATCCCAAGTGATGGCTTTCTTTCTCTTCTCTTGCCAAATAGTCTATTTCAAATGATGTTCCCGCCCACACACACCCTCCATCCTTTTCCTAGCCAACCTCTTGTAGAGGAGGTGGGGAGGGGAGTCCACTGAAGTTCCCGCACAATGTATACCAAGCCTGAATTTTCATTATTTCTTAGTGAGGACTAGTGATTTTGATACAGCTGATCACATGCATTTCCAGAACATTTGATTAACGAGGCCCTTTTCTAAGAAGAAATAGTAAACCTGTGGCTACAATGGAGCAGGAACAGAGAGAGCTTTCTTGGCTTCTCTCTCATAAAAGAAACCTCATGGTAAAAGAGCCTATGGGTTCTACACATAGGGTTCTGGGTTCTCCCTACAAGCTCCTCACATCATTAAATAGTTCATCCAACAGCAAGAGCAATAGAAGAAGCCATTTTAAATTCACTATTTTTTCCCCTAGCATCTTTTGTGTCCTCTCAGGTGAGCGGTGCTTGGTTAGTAAGATTCTGATAATGGAATGTGGTTCAAAGGGGCATTTATACCCAATTTATTAATTTGGGGTTAAATCCCCTCCTGTGCAGAGGGTCAGTACAAGGCCAATGCACCTCTTAAGCCCTATTTTGAAAACAATCCTCCAGAAGTCTGGGTCCATTGTTGTGCTTTCTTAACTGTGGTAGTGGGTCCCTGGTTTGGGGATGTAGACTGACACCCTACTAGACATGCATCCGATGAAGTGGGTATTCACCCACGAAAGCTCATGCTCCAATACATCTGTTAGTCTATAAGGTGCCACAGGACTCTTTGCTGCTTTTACCCTACTAAAGCTGTCTTTGTCATACAATGGGGCAGATTTCTAAAGCAAAGGGGAATTAGGCACCCAACTCCCATTGGTTGCTGTGAATCCCTTACTCTTTGTGCCCTTGATAGTCTACCCCAGTATTAATAACTGCTTTGCAGCTAGGTAATGTCTGACATCAGAGGATTTTACAAGGCTTAAGAAACACATCAATTAATTCTCTCAATAATAAACAAAGGTAAATGTTAGCTTCCTTGTCTAAAACTGGACGTAAGTTTGGATTTACGAACACAACAGTCAAGAGAAATGCTATTTAACCTGTCTTACTACATCTACATAACTATACAAGAACAAGAGCATTCTCAATACAATTGAAAAGCAGCAAATTTAAATGTGATTAAAAAATATTTTTCACACCATGGACTGTTAGCCTTTGAGCCTCCTTGCCACAAGATCTGATGAAGCGAAGAGCTTCGCAGGATTAAATATTTATATGGAGAACGTGACAAGCCAGAGTTATCATTGTAAATATTGGGAGGGGTGGGGGGGCAAGTTTTGGAAAGGATATAGATACATTTGTGCTTCCAGGCTTATGCCCATCTCAAACTGATGGCGGTCACAAAGAAACCTTTCCTGGGGGCAGGTTTTCGCTTAGTTGACTACTTGGAGTATCTTGCACCTTCCTTTGAAACAGCTGATATTGGTCTGATGCAAAACCAGGATAATGGGCTAGATCAACCCTTCCTCTCTCTGATCCAATCTGACAGCCCCTGTTCTTGAAGTAGAATAGTCAATGTGTGTGCAATTATCGTGAAATACAAAGAGGAAGAATTGTAATGAACTTGCATTTATGTAGTGTATTTCATCCCCAAACATCCCACGCTATTTCAATGGCCTTCCCGAATGATATGCAAGTTATCCAAGGAGAGATCATGCCACTCACCACTGAAATGCATTCACATAATTATTATTTTTAAAGCAGATGTACTTATTAATGTAAGTCTTACAACTGGGGTGAGCTCTTTTGGGCAAAGATAAATCAGCAGTGACAAAACAATCTCACAATAAGCGATCTTAAGAATGAATGGAATAATCTACTCAGATCCCTTCAACAAGATACGTTCAAAGCCAAACCTAAAGTGTCTCACTCTCCAAGGATTCAAAACAGACTTTGCTAAAAAGTAATTAAGTGCTAAGTCCCCTGAAATCAATCACAACCAGAAACTAATACCTAGCTTGCTGTTTAGAGGGTAGGTAAGCTGGGGGGCAATTAATGCATTATTATGAAAATTGTTAACTATGATAGCAATCAATTTTATTAGAATAATTGCTCCAGGAAAGGCTATTTGATGATTGATATTACAAGTACTGACATGCTGGGGAGAGAGGAATCAACCAAGTTAACTGCAGTTAATTAGAAATGACCTATTTCTTGCTACCTATGTATTTGATTGGACAAAACCCATTACTCCCGGATTCAGATTAGAGGCCCACAACATGTGTCAATCTGATGAAAAAGCCAGCTTCAGAAGTTTCTGGTTTATTTCAGCATTAAAAATAACCCTGAAATTAATCTCAATCCAATAACCTGCATTAACGAGAAGTGGAACAGGCAGAGATGGAGACTGACCAGTTCGTTTTTGCCACTTA
Source organism: Chelonoidis abingdonii (assembly GCF_003597395.2). Classification (NCBI taxonomy): domain Eukaryota; kingdom Metazoa; phylum Chordata; order Testudines; family Testudinidae; genus Chelonoidis; species Chelonoidis abingdonii. The sequence continues at coordinate 10,829,106 of NC_133772.1, forward strand.
CTGAGTAGCACCCTGGGAACATAATGCCACTTGTAGTGCTGTGGATGCCTCCCTCTTGGCATTGTGCGCATCTGACTCAGCCCCACTGGGCACTGTGGCAATACAGAGGTACACACTGCTTGGAAAGTAATGGAAATTAATGTGCAGTGCAGCTGATAGGGTCAGCCTTCGCTTAGATATAGGAGGTACAATCACAGTTCCCTCCTTGCCTATGACCCGAGACCTCCACCTGCCCCAGCTTTTGGTTCTCAGATTCCCTCCTGGGTGACTACAGCCCAGAAGTGCTGACATACCAGGAGAGTGCTAAGTGCGGTGGTGTTACTGCAATTCTCTAGCTGTGGTAGATGGAACACAGAGGGAAGGAGGAAATTTTGGAGAGTTCAAGATGGGACAGTTGAAAGTCAGGGCAGAGGCGATGTTTACAGTGGGTGCTCAGGACCATGGTGCAGAAAGCTACAGCTGCATATCCTGCACGGATTAAAGGCCAAGTTAACGATGTATGAAAACATTGGGACTGATTCTGCTCTCATTTTCCACAGGCTAATTCTGGAGTGACTCCAATTCAATCAGTGTGAAAGTAATGTAAGTCTGAGAATCAGGCCTCATTCCTCTTACATGTCTTGACTGTCGTTGACCTTGCATTAAACCAAGCTCATTTGAATATATTCAATATGTACATCTGTCCAGCTACCCCCGCTTCCATTGCACTAGCTGACTGTATGGAACTCATCAGTGTTTGAAGGGTTAATACTCTACTTCCTTAACTCTGTTCTTTTTCAAACAGATGCAGAGGTTAATCTGTCTCTGGCCAGCAGCTCCAAAGGAAAGCAGATGAAAAGCACACTCATTTCTTCAATCATGGGAAAACACTCAAGTTTTCGTTGTAATTTGGGCCATAAATTCGTTGGCCAATCTCCCTCCAGCCACTAGAAACAACCCCCATAAAAATGAGCCCATTATGTTTGCCACTTGAAAAATTTAGCAACGTAACAAATTATTCAAATGTGTGTTTGTTCAGTGTGGCTGCATGGAAATGCCAGAAAAAAAATGTTTGTTTTTCATACCCCTGCAGTTAATGACCAATTTTCCACAAATCATAAGTGTCTTACACCATTAGGTTTTATAATTAAGTCTTTATGATTTGCTCCTGTTTACTCAGCACACACAGGCATTTGACAGCCATCCTACATTTTGTCAGATAACCCAGAAACGACTTGTGTTGCAGTGCAACTTTGCAAAGGATGGCTTAGCTCCTCCCATGGAGAACAAAAGGCTGAGGCTCCAGGCTAAGAGAGGGCAGCTATTTCAACAAGACCAATAAAGTAATTATAATACTTAACAAGAGCCTCAACTGGTGTGAATCAGTATCACCACTGACTTCAATTTACATCTGTTGAGAATCTGGCTAACAAAGCATGATGATGATTGTGTCTTTAATAGAGTTACAATAATTTACTGCTGCTGAGGTGCTGACCCGGATTCCTATAGCACCCGTTTATCTGAGAATCCCCCAAAGCATTTGAGAACCATTTATGAAGGCTTCCCCATCTCCCTGGGAGTGTTATCCCCAAGCTCAGCAATGAGGTGACTCAGCCAACTATTCTACTCCTATATTATCACCAGTGGGGACTGTTTATAATTACAAAAGTTGTTTGCCTCAGGATACCAGAGAGACAAGATGGGGGGAGGTAATCATAGAAGTCTAGAGTTAGAAGAGACCTCAGGAGGTCATCTTCTACTCCAACCCCCTGCTCAAAGCAGGGCCAACCTCAACTATATCATCCTAGGCAAGGCTTTGCCTAGCCAGGCCTTAAACACCTCTGGGGAAGGAGATTCCACCACCTCCCCAGGTAACCCATTCCAGTGCTTCACCGCTCTGCTAGTGAAATACCCCTAGGTATGCAACCGAGACCTCCCCCACTGCAACTAGAGACCATTGCCTTTTGTTGTGTCATCTGGTACCACTGAGAACAGCCGAGCTCCATCCTCTTTGGAACCCCCCTCCATGTAGCTGAAGGCTGATATCAAATCCCCCCTCACTCTTCTGCAGATTAAACAATCCCAGTTCCCTCAGCTTCTCCTCATAAGTCACGTGCTCCAGCTCCCTAATCACTTTTGTTGCCCTCCACTGGACTCTCTCCAATTTGTCCACATCCTTTCTGTAGTGGGGGCCCCAAAACTGGATGCAATACTTCAGATATGGCCTCACCAGTGCCGAATAGAGGGGAATAATCACATCCCTCAATCTGCTGGCAATGCTTCTACTAATGTAGCCCAATATGCTGTTAGCCTTATTGACAACAAGGGCACACTGTTGACTCATATCCAGCTTCTCGTCCAATGTAACCCTTAGGTGCTTTTATGCAGAACTGCTTCCTATCCATTTGTTCCCTAGTTAGCTGTGCATGGGATTCTTTTGTCCTAAGTGCAGGACTCTGCACTTGTTCTTTTTGAACCAGATCAACTCTCTTTTGGCCCAATTCTCCAATTTGTCTAGGGCACTCTGGACCCTAGCCCTGCCTTCCAGTGTAGCTACCTCTCCCCCCAGCTTAGTGTCATCTGCGAACTTGCAGAGGGTGCAATCCATCCCATCATCCAGATCATTAATGAAGATGTTGAACAAAACCAGCCCTCTTATCTCTTTTATGGGCCCAACTTCTGTTGGTGAAAGAGACAAGCTTTCAAGCCTCACAGAGCTTTTCTTCAGGACCTGTGTAGCTCAAAAGCTCATCTCTTTCACAACAGAGGTCAGGCCAGTAAAGGTATTACTTCATCCACCTTCTCTCTCTAATTTCAAAAGGGAGCTTCATGCTGTCCTGTAGGTGTGCTGTTCAGTTTGCAGCTACAGACAAGGGTATAAGTAGTTATAATCACTCTCCTGGAATGAGAACTCATTTCAAGTTTTCCTGATTAACTGGAAGAAACATTTGATTTCCCTTTTTAAATCTCTTTTGCCATTTCCTTTCATGGAGATCACAAGAAAATAGTAGCTTCACTGACAGTGAATACACACATCGGTGGCTCATCGGGCATCAGTTCATCTATAGCATGCCTTGAACTAGTAGAATAATGAACCTTTATTCATGATGAATAATTAATTTTATGGATTAAGGTATAAAAATAGTCTTTTTAGTTGGCTATTATTCCACCATTTATATAGCTGGAAAAAAAATGACAAAAATAATTTGTGAATCATTTATTGGATAAAAGTGCCAAAAATGTGTGCAATTTGTTCCCAATAATTAATCTGACCAATTTCTGTGAAAAGTTTGCTTGTTTTCTTGGATAATGCCAGTACACAAGGTCCCTGCTGTGACAGGACAGGATTATGGTCTCCTTTTCAAGGAATCAGGGAACCTAGGGCCCACAGAGGTGAAGTGCCAGGCCACAAAAGCAAGCCAGAGGCATGGGTAAGAAAACAATCCAGGAGTCTGGATTCCCAGCCTTCTAGCTCTAGCTCCTAGATGGCACACTCTCTCACAGACTGCACTGGCCTTTCTAAAGAAACGTGTGAAGGAGGCAAATACCATATTACTACCAAACACCTCAGATTTCTGCTCCCCATTCTCCAAACCACAATGGGTTTTGAATCAGGTCTGTAATTTGTAAAGGTCTTCCTCGCCAGGAAGCCTGTGCTGCTTCAGACAAGCACAAAGAAAACTCTAACCCAAAAGAGAGATGTAATTATGAACGTCAGCTCTGCCAGATTATCGTCTCTTTCCCATCACAGCATTTTCACCAATACTACAGATTCAGCTCCCCTTCGATACTGGTGCTGCCTGGGAGTAGATACTTAGGATGCAGAATGGGTAAGCTGAGGGGGAAGTCATGTTCCCAGATAGGGCCACCCGGGGGGCGGGGGGGGGGCAAGTAGGGCTATTTGCCTCAGGCCCTGGGCCCCGCAGGGGCTCCGCGAGCCCTGGCCAGGTGGCGCTCCGGGTCTTCGGCCGGCATTTCGGTGGCGGGGGACCCTCAAGTGCTGCCGAAGATGCGGAGTGACTGAAGGACCTCCCGCCGAAGACCCGGACTGCTTCCGGGTAAGTACAAGCGCCGCAGCTCTCTCGCTTTGCCCCATGCCCCCTGAATCCTCTGGGCGGCCCTGTTCCCAGATACATGTCACTGAATGTTAAGGCCAGCTTTGAATTAGAGCTGGTGGCCATCGTTCGATGAATTGTTATTTAATCACAAATGCTGATTCATTGAAACTGAAGCTGTTTGAGAAACAGGAAAGAGTTCGACTGATTTCCTGGCTTGGAAAAAATGTAGAGAAAAAAAGTATTGAAATTATTTGGTTCAACAATTTCAAGACAAAAAAATCTCAGTTTTCCAGTCCAAAACCATTTTTTGTTTTTGTTTTGAAATTTAAGTTCATCAGACTGAAAAAAAAGGTTATACAAGAAAAAAGGTCACAATCAAAACAAAACCTTTATAAATTATCATCAGAATAAAGTGTTTTGATCAACTTGAAGTGAAATTAAAAATGGCTTTTGTGGTCACAGAAAATGTTTTGAGGCATAAAATGTTTTCAAACTCTTGAAAAAAATCTACAGGATGGGAAAACCTTTTTGCCACTCAGCTCTACTCTGAATAGCTGCCATCCCCCTGCGTTAGAGACTTTGGACACGTCTATACGACACACCGTATCGGCGCGTTACAATCGATTGCTCAGGGATCGATATATCGCGTCTCATCTAGACGCGATATATCGATCCCTGAGCGCGCTTACATCGATTCCGGAACTCCACCAAAACCAACGGAGTTCCAGAATTGACATGGCGAGCCGCGCACATCGATCCCGCGAGGTGAAGACAGGTGAGTACATCGATTTTAGATAATCGATTTCAGCTACGCTATTCTCGTAGCTGAAATTGCGTATCTAAAATCGATTTTCGCGCTTCGTGTAGACCTGGCCTTTACTGAAGCTACTTGTAAGAGCAGTCCCCAAAGACAGGCACTAGTGCCTATGTATCTTACATAAGGAGAATACAAGTCATCTTCCATCTCTATTTACTGCTGAGGACATTCTGCATCAAAAAAACACTAAAATTCTGTGCATAATATTTTAAAATTCTGAAAAATCCTGCAAATTTTATTTGACAAAAATGTGGAGGCTCCAGCATGGCATTGGGGAGCACAGGCCACTGGCTGCACAGAGGTGGGAGATCACTGTGAAGCTCCCCCAGGACATGGACTCAGCTGTGAGGCTGCACCCAAACCTGACATAGCACAAGGACCGGGCCTGCCCCAGAAACACTCCAGGGCCCTGCCCCTCCGTGCCAGGTGTACCAGGCCGGCTCAGCAAGGCAGGATTCAAGTGTGGAGAGACTTAGTGTGGGGGGATCCAGGTGTGGGTTGAGAGGGTTCTGTGTGGGGCAATCTGCATGCGGGTGGCTTAGTGGGGGATCTGGGTGCCAAGGGGATCTGTATGTACAGGAACATGGGGGAGGGGGGTTGGGTGCAATGGTAATGGGACTCTGCAGGAGGGTCCAGGGGAAGATGTTTGGAACTCAGTGGAGTGGGGGTCATCTGAGTGTGGGATGATAGAGCTCAGCAGGGAGGTCTGGGTGTGGGGGGCTCAGTAGGGGGTCCAGATACAACTGGTTGGGGCTAAGTGAGGTGAGGATCCAGGTGCAGGTGGCTCATTGGGGTGGTTCAGGGGGAGTAGGGCTCATCAGGAGCGATTCTGAGTTCAGGGAGGTGCGGGTTGATGGGAGGGTCTGGGTATGAGGGGATCTGGAGGCACAGGGGGTGGGTGGATGGGAAGCAGCTCCCTCTACAGGGATCCCTCCTCCTGCAGCTGAGGAGCGATGGGTTTAGGAAGGGGGGCGGGGTGAGTTTGCAGAGCTTCCTGCAGCCAAGGGAGAAATTTAGGGGTGGATCTGACTGGCCCCAGATGCTGTGCAAGGGAAGAGAAAGTCCTGTCCTCCCTGCACAGGGTAGGAGCCACTAGCTGGGTCTTTCCCAGTCCTGCCTCCTGCCCCACAGTGATTAACCTCTCTGCTGGCTGCCCTGTGGATCCAAAACATACTGCTGGGGAGGGTCGCATGACCGTTCTTGTGGCTTCCCTTTGCTTCCCCATCACAAAGTCATTTTTCAGCAGGGAAGCAAAGAAATCTGTGGGGACATAAATTCTGCACATGTACAGTGGCGCAGAATTCCCCCAAGAATATCAAGTGGATGGTCCACATAAAGGGACACAAGTCTACTATAACTGCTAGCTGAAAGGAGGAACTCCTTTAGCTCAGGCAGTAGAGAGAAATTATTTTAAGAATTGAAGCTCCCAGATTCAAACTCCTCTGATGGCCCAAAGGATGGGTCATTATAGAAGTAGCTCCCAAAAGGGATTTAAACACATTGCTCTGAGATTAAAAGCCCCACGATCTCCTGACTGAGCTGGATTCAAATCCCACTGAACGACCAAGATGGGGAGTCAACATCTTTACTAGTGATGAAAAAGGTTGGCATACTCCCTAGCACTGCAAACTAGGCCACTGGAGAGCATAGGAGTCAAAACAAGGCTGGCCAAGGGACTACAACAGTGAATGCACAGGACATGGGACACATTTACAGGCTCCTTGTTCTCCATTCCCACTATGGGCTATGCTCGCCTTTGAGTGTGAGTCTAGCGAATGCAGGAGAATTATTAAATCCAGAATGACTCTGTGCATTTGCCATGGCGAAGTACCTGTATCTCCAGAAGAGACACCTGAAAGCCTCCAAATGCTTTGTGAGAGGAAGAAAGAAAAAAAAAGTTTTAATTAATAGACTTGCAGCCCATGGCTGTGGGAGGTATATGCAGTCTTTGCCATGGGGGTCGGTGTTTATTTCTTTATCTGGAGGCATTCATGGGCTGACAGAACCTGAGTGACACAGATTAAAAGATATGAAGAATTTCTCATAAATGGTCCAAGCTCAAAGGAGTAGAATGTCATTTTGCCCACTAGGTATCACAGTCTGGTTGCTAGGGCATTGAAATTTTACAAGTGTTCAATTAACTACAAGAGGCCTCCATGACTTTTTCCAGGATGCACTACAAGGAATAAGTGTTACAGGTCGAAGAGTTTTGAAAAAGAAGCTATACTGAGTACAAATAAAGCCTGTTTCCTGGTTCTTACAAAGTTTCAAACACTTTCATAGCCCTCACTATTCTATCTAGGACTTCATGTGTTCTAGGGCTCTACAGTGTGATTTGCACTCTCCAATAAAGTATGTGAGAAGATTTTTCCTACATGCAAGATATGAATTTCTTCACCAATAGGTGGCACAACTATTCATTTCTAAACTATTAGAATAATTAGGTCTTCAGACAACATAAAGGATAAGACTAAATTACTGAGCATTGACAGAGCAATAATCCAGACACTCCTATCTGCTCCAGTCCAAAACACCCATAACCTTGTTCTGATCTTCAGTCTAAACCTTGTGTACCTCCACTGCAAATCTGCAATCAAGTCAAGTAACGCCAGAGGTCTTTTTCCTAACTTGGCTCAAATCACTGCCGCGACTCTTAACTGCAGAACATGGGACCACAACTGTGTGTTAACTGATTATTAGCATGAAAATATGGGGAACGCAATTTTCCACTACGGCTTTGTCAGCGTTACTCCCCTGAGCTCAATGAAATGACAGCAGCATAAAACAGAGGAGAATCATACCCAGTATATATTTACATTCCATTATACTGCTCAAAATAAAATGCAACTTATAAATCTAACTTTTTGACAAATTAGTTTCAGATCAAGGGCTCCTGCTCTGTCTCAAAATATATTCTTCATTCCCCAATTATTCATCTTGCCAGAAGCTGATGCTAACAAATAAAAGCAAATTGAAAGTTTTATATACAAAGCCTCCCTCACTTTCAGTCTTCTTCATAGAAAACTCCCTGGGTGTCTCCTTGGTTTGGGGTAATCTCCTCTGCCTCATTAGCTAAGGAGCAGGATTTGAGCAGCAGCAATTTATCCACGATATTAAAAAGTAGCAAATGAACTCTTTTCATCAGACTGCTAAGATCTGCATCTGAGTCTTCCTTCTGTAATTGTGTGTTTACTTTAAGTATATGACTCAGCCACTAGATGCCTCTATTTTCTGTATAAAGGTCCAGGTAGGATGTGGTACACAAGGCAGACAAAGCTAGAACTAGAGCTGGGTGGAAGTGTGTTTGCGTCTGTAACAGTAGATTTTTTTTCTTCAAATAGATATACTTCTTAATCAGGAGATGAGTCCATACATCATGACACCTAACCATTTATCCTGAAAATCTCACTCATTATTAGAGCTTAAGTGAGGTGTAACTATTCGCAATAAGGGTCCTGATACTAAAATGTCCACGAGAAATGTTCTTCGAGAGACATCAAGCTCCAAACCTGACGTTTTCCTTTTTCATATGATTAGAGAGCAATTGTAGCTGCTGTTTGCTGATGCACTTTGTTATAAATTCAAGAGCAGTTATGCAGATGCACACAAACACTCCTGTATAGCTGATCAAGAGCAAAGATCCCCTTCATGAAAAGGCATAACAAGATCCAAATGGAAATCTCAATAAGAGACAAAGGAGATTACACAGTGGAAGAATAAGCATTAAAAAAAAATAATCAAGATTGAGAGTCTACTGTGCATTGAGAGCTGGCATGGGACTCTCAGAGCATTCAGAGCAGCATCAGGTAGAACTCAGTGAGTCACAGAGTTTATGGAGAGATGCATGAGTCAGGGCTGCTGAGGACCCCACAGCGCTTTTCAGAGCTACCCCACCCAGAACTGATGAGAAAACATGCCTGCTCACTGAAGGCCTTGGCAATTTAAATGGTGCATAAGCCTTGTGCTGAGTGAATGTTGTCCTTTAGGAGTGCTCATCTGCCAAAATACTAGAACTGTCTGAAAATTTTGAATCAGTTTTTTGGGAGAGAAAATGGCTTTTAGACCAAATGGACATTTTTGCAAAATAAATTTAAATTTCCTCAGAATTTTTGGAGTTTTCATGACCCTTTGCCAAACATTTTTTTTTAAGTAAAATGGAAAAAGTTTAATATTTGCTTTAAAAAAAACCTGTTCTTTTTCGGGGGGGGGAGGTGGGGGATTAGGGGAAGAGTTAGTATTTGCGTTTTTATTTTTTCAGCAAAACTCATCATTTTCAAAGAAATTTTTTAAAAACAGGTTTCCTGACCAGCTCTACAAAATACACATTTGTGACTGTAATTTTCAAATTAGGCCAGTGTCAAAATATCCCCCTATGCCCTAGTCAGCATGGCTTTTCCATTGCAATGTGATACCCTTCTGCATGTGGAGATGACTTTTGCATTTTATTCAAAATATCAAGGCAAGAACTAACCCTCTAAGCCATAAATGGAACCAGGCTGGACATCAAAGTGCAATTCCTGCCTGTCTTAGGTACTTACACAGCCCCAATCACCATGTTATTTGAGCACCTTGCAATCTTTAACACATTTTTCCTCAATACTCTTGTGAGATGGGTGGCTTCCAAAATCTTCTTTCATCAGTTTGTGTTGGGAGCATCACCTCTGAGGGCTTTCTGCAAACTGCAGCTGGTATTGCATATTTGTCTCTGCACTGGAACATCTCCATTCTTTCAGTAATTATTACACAGAGAAAGGGATGAAATAGTAAAACAACTGCATGAGAGAAAATCCCAACTGCTCATATGAAGAGATGCCAGCTAAGCTATCCCAAAAGGAGCCATACCTCAGAGCTCTAGGTTGAAGGACAAAAATTGGACCATGACATGGTTTCATATTTCACCTCTCTTTCAATAAGAGATGACAGCAGTACCTTGCATTCTATGACACTTTGTATTAATGTGCGCTCTCATCCAGAAGGCTCTCAACAGCCCATTGCCCCTTGACACCAGTAGATGAATAGTCAGTGAGAACCGTCTCTGGGTAGCAAGTAGCCACCTTTTCCATTTGTTGGCAGTGCAGTGCAACCCTTTTTTAAAAAGTTAGCTTATCCATGATTATTTATCTTTAAGTGAAGTGCAGCACTAGTATAAAATACCAGCATGTCAGAACTGGAGATTGGAATCCTCTAGTCTGCAAACAGGCTAATTTAGTTAATACATAATAAATAATAATCAGGAACACCCAGAGTGTCACAATAGAGACCTCTAGTTGTTTTACAAACTTTAACAACATATATATTAATGGGATGCAAATTATAAAGTTATATTAAACTGCTTACTGACATTCACTTTAAAACCTGTTCCCACCTATTCACTTAGCCCCCAATTTGAAGAACATATCAATGTGTGTGGGCGCAAGACATTTTGGAACAAAATGGTGTGAGACACTGTACCTCAAAGTAGCACTGTGGAGCCCACAGAGTCATGTGATTATGTTTTGTACAATGCATACCTTGTGACGTTTCATTTTTAAAGTCTTGATCAGTTGAATCTTAATATCCTGTTGGACTGTATGTACTGTCATTGCATGTGAAGTTATGAAGTATTGCTATATGTGCTACTGGAATATGTTGTGAGACGCCCTCAGCTAGTCTTTCAGTGGGGACAAAGCTATCACTGGCCAGACAGGCATTAATGGCTCATCAAGAAGAAACACTCCCAGAAATTTCCCAGGAAATTAGGGCTGCCTAACCTCCACATCACAGCAAGACTCCTTTTCAGCATCTGGAAGAGAGTATAAAAGAGGCACAGTGACATCACCACTTGGCCTCTCTCCCTTCCTCTTATCTCAAACCAGAAGATCGTCTGGAAGACAAAGACTTTGAACTAGAGAGACTGGTCCGAGGCTGGGAAGGAGCCCAGTCTGTGTACTGAGGCACGGTGAGCTGCCTGTAACATTTGTTGGGGTGAGACACTATTGGATTCAAATCTTGCTGTTAACGTTAGAATTTAGAATATGTTATTTTTATATTTTAGGTAACCATCTCTATGCCTGCTGCTTATGATCACTTAACATCTATCTTTCTGTAGTTAATAAATCTGTTTTCTATTTTACCTAAAACAGTGTGTTTGGTTGAAGTACTTGAGGAATCTCTGCTAAAATTACAGAGGCTGGCGCATATCCACTTTCCTTTGATGAAGTGGCAAACTAAGGAGCTTGCACTGTCCAAGAGAGTCTCGAGCAGTCTGCAATAGTATATTTCTGAGGTGCAAGGCTGGGGTGATTGGCTGATGCACCTCTCTGTGTAATTCATGAGTGGCTTAGAGAGCATTCATGCAATTTAGCTGGTTGGGTTGCTCCGTGTGCTGACAGCTGAGCAATCATAGCACCTGAAGGAATTTTGCTGCTGGTCACCGGCATAGCATTGTGAGAGAGAACTCTCCAGCCTGGGCTCAGGGAGCACAGCAGTCTCACACTTCTTGGTTGTACCCTGGGGATCCTGTCACAAAGGGATTGTTAAAACAGACTATGCAGCTTTCCAATACATTGTTGATCTGGAATTTTATTTTTCTGTTTGAGTTCTAAACCTGATAGTTGTTTTCCTGGAGGTTTCATTTGTTGGTGCAGGGATCTTAACACAATTTAGAAAGATTCAGGATGTGATGTATGCCATATTTCAATCTCTCAATTTAACTAACTACAAAAACCAACCAACCAAAACAAACAAAAAAACCCCATGTTTGAAAATAAATTTCATAATGGATTTCAGATTAACAGCAGAAGTGCGAGTCTGGAAACAACTCAAATCTCTTAGCTCCAAATGTTTTAAATTTCAGTTTTTACTGAGCATGGTATGCACCTACCCTTATGTTTTAGGATAAAACCAAGAAGCCAGTTAGAAGAAAGCTCAGGTGTGAAATACATAGCAACACTTGAGCCACAGATTCACATCTTTTGCACAACATATAATAAATCTGTGGAACTCACTGCCACAAAGTGCTGTGGAGTTTAGCGAGATCCATAACAAAGAGATTAGCCATTTATAAGATAGATATGAGCATAACTAATTACTTGAGTTAGGCTAAGAAATTATGTAGGGTTTATGTGAATCCTCATGATGTAGGAGAGATGTGATCCACAACATGCCTAGATTCTTATTCTGTGCCAATTGCCATAGTAATTGAACCCCAAGGGTAAAGATTATTTTTTAAAATGTCATTTACAATTCCCATTTACAAACATCAAAATTATTCTCAACTTCAAAATCACTTTCAGTTAAGAGAGGCCAGTTTCTAAGCCAGTGACATCAGGGAATCACATAATAGCACTACTTTGATTTTTTTACTGCAAACACTTAGGGACAAACAAGAAAGTAAATATGCTCATGTTTAGCAATTTAAAACATGCTCACTGAGCTAATTAGCCTTCATTGGCTTGTTGCAGTGCACTCTTCTGTGCTACACTGTATTTTCCCTTTCTAGAGTTAACAGATGCTGTAGTATTAAAGGAACTGGTTTTAGATATTTTATTTTTGAAGATGTGATGCATGCAGGTATCTTTTTAAGATTATCTGCTAAAAAAGCAGGCCCAGGCTGCAGTTAGAAGAAGGATGGAAATGGTTCCATTGTCCTCTTGCAAAAAAACATTCCTTTAATGAAATTTAATGTATCTTCTACAAAACTGGCCCTTTGTTTTCCACTTCATCAAGGGCACTAATTAAACTCCCATCTGTCTAGCCTGTCAAAGAGATGAAACAGATTTTGGTCTCTGAGTCAGGATTTAGAAATGTGAATGTCTGGGCTGATGGCTATTGTTGTAGCAGCACAGAGAAACCAAACGGGTATAGAAAACTTTGGTTCCTATACCCCTGGGAAACCATTTTATTTGTGAAAATCCTAGAGAAGAGAAGCCACACATCTCAGAGCTACAGGAAGCAGTAAATAGGTAATAAGAGCCTTGTGAAACTTCCTTAACAGTGAATCCAGCCTGGTTTGGATTTTCCCTGTAAGCAACAAATCCAGTTTCACAGAACCTCCTGTGAGCTTTGGGTAAGTAACAATGGGTGAATTATGCCAATATGCCAGGCAGTTGCCAGCTGAAGATGGGAAAGAAATGGAAACTGATCTGGAGAAGAAGCAACCCTCTATCTCTTGGCTTAATGAATTCATAACCAAACCCTAATCTCCATTTGAACTGCTTTCAAATGAGGAAAATCCCTCTAACAGTCCAATGAACAGCTGGCCAGATGCATCCAGTGGAGATGATGTTTCAGAAAAAGGCAAGTGATGCCTTTTTTCAGTTCTTAGGTGAAAAAATTCTCCCCTAACGTAGAGTCTGAATAACTAAACACTTCCTATGAAAAATTGAACAAAAAATCCTCTGTTTGGCCCTCTGAACAAGTCTGTGCAATTTGAAAAAAAAGTGAGGATCACATAAGGACCAAGAATTTAGATACCGACACCACCTTTCCCCCCTCCCCACCCCAAATTGTCAAAATCCGTTCAAACTGCAAAACAAAGGGAAAAATCTTGAAAGATTGGATTTTGTCCTGAGATTTTTTTATTTTTCTGTCTCCCAGAAACACCTAGAGAACAAACAATCTCTCTTATTTCGGCCTCAGTCAAGAGTGGACAAAGAAACTAAAGCCTCAAGGTGATGAGATATCCTAGTGATGCAAGCAATTCTATCCCCAGCCGGCAATGACAATGGCTGAATATTCAAAATGGCTGGAGAGAAGCACAAAGCATAAAAATGGAGTGTTTAAAACCAATAAATTAACCCAATATTTTAGAATCTCCAAAATGTTGTTTTGGTTGAAGTTTGAATTTTAGGTGAAATTACAAGCCCTTTCCTATAACATCCCAACTGGATCGCAACCCATCGCTTATAAAATGCACCGCTCACAAAACTTGGAAAATCTCAGCAGGTGTGTCAGTTGCAAAGTTTTAATAGGACTTGTATTGAATTAATGGTTAATTGAATCAAATGAAAAATTATTCCATAGGAACAATTATTTCCATCCAATATTTCCAAGTATTGGTTTCTTGTCTAAACGGGTGTTAACAGAAAACAGATGGTAGAGATGATGCACCATCTAGTACACTATCCTCACTCTCATCTTTGCCTATTGTGTTCAGTCAGGGTATATTTATAGCTCTCTCTTCAGCAGCTGTGACTGTGAGATTTCCAGTTATATTGTCTGCAGTTTAAATTGTACTCTTGTTATTCTGCAATTCAGTGAGAGATTATGAAAGCTCCATGCAAGACTGAAAGGGGTTAAACTTCAAATCCTCACTCATAGCAACAGCTTTCTAAGATCAACCACTTACATTCAAGTAGGCTGTGGGAAGGGGCTTTTGGTTTCCTCAGTGCTGGAGTCCTATTTTATGACAAAATTCCAAACAACTCTCATTAGAGTTTCTAGCATGAAAGTTATAACTCCCCAGGGAAGTTTAGCAGGTGCCAGCCAGTAACACCCAGGCATTTAAGCTAAAATGTCAGACATTTAAAAACCAGCTGGTTAGCTTACATGAACATAGGTGCCATCAGTCACTAGTTCAGAGAGGACCAAGGGGCATAAAAAGCCAGCAGTCTAGTGTAGGCATCTATGATTCCAGATGCCTTGCAGATCCCAGGGCCATTTCGGGGTTGTACAATAGCCCCTTTACACCACTCTGGAAGGGACTTGGGACAGGGGTTTTCCCACTGGTATAGAGCTGCCAGAGTGGTCCTGCCTCGCCCACAGGCCCAGATAGAGGGGACAGCAAGTGGGAAGGACTGGGGACCGAGCAGGCAGCACCACCTGCTATTCTGTACCTGTACTTCTCCCTCACCTTGTAGGTTCTGAAATCTGGAGCTGCACATTACAGCAAGAGCCTCTCTCTAAATTCAACACACTTCCATCTCTCACTGGCCTCCTTATTTTAACTCTAAGGTTTCTCTCATTTACAGTTCTTCTAGAGTTTTTCTGATAAAATTACACCTTGTTTCTTTCTCTGGGGTTTTCCCCTAGGCTCTCTCTCAATGGATCAGCTATCACGCAGGCCTCTTTGTAATCTGAAGACTCCCTGCTAGTCATGCCTATATCCCTTGCAAGCGCTGATCATGGTAAAAGCCCAACAACTTTAATGCCCTCAGCTGTCAAGATGTCATAGAAAATTCTAAACATGGCAACTCCTTTTCTGCCTGCGAGCCTGGAAACCAACTACTAGAAGAAAACAGGTTTCAGAGGGGTAGCTGTGTTAATCTGTATGAGCCAAAAGAACGAGGAGTACTTGGGGCACCTTAGAGACTAACAAAATTTATTTGGGCGTAAGTGTTTGTGGGCTAAAACCTACTTCCTCTGATGCATGCAGTGGAAAATACAGTAGGAAGACACACACACACACTCCATGAAAAAATGGGTGTTGCCATACCAACTATAATGAGAGTAATCAATTAAGGTGGGCTATTATCAGCAGAAGAAAAAAACTTTTGGACTGATAATCAGGATGTCCCATTTCAAACAGTTGACAAAAAGGTGTGAGTAACAGTAGGGGAAAATTAGCATGGGGAAATAGTTTTTACTTTGTGTAATGACCCAACCACTTCCAGTCTTTATTCAAGCCTAATTTAATGGTAGGCAGTTTGCAAATTAATTCCAGTTCTGCAGTTTCCAGTGGAGTCTCTTTTTGAAGTTTTTTGTTATTGTTGAAGAATTGCGACTTTTAGGTCTGTAATTGAGTGTCCAGGGAGGTTGAAGTGTTCTCCAACTGGTTTTTGAATGTTATAATTATTGATGTCTGATTTGTGTCCATTTATTCTTTTGCATAGAGACTGTCTGGTTTGGCCAATGTACATGGCAGAGGGGCATTGCTGGCACATAATGGCATATATCATATTGGTAGATGTGCAGGTGAACAAGCCTCTGATGGTGTGACTGATGTGATTAGGTCCTATGATGGTGTCTCCTGAATAGATGTGGGCAGAGTTGGCAACGGGCTTTGTTGCAAGGAAAGGTTCCTGGGTTAGTGTTTTTGTTGTGTGGTTGCTGCAGTGTCTCCCCCCGCACTCACCTCACCCTGCTACACAGCGAGCATCAGAACTGATAGAGATTCTGCTTTCAACCAGGGCCGCTCCAAGCACCAGCGCAGCAAGCAGGTGCTTGGGGCTGCCAATAGGAAGTGGCAGCACATCTGTCTTTTTGGTGGCAATTCAGAGGCAGGTGCTTCAGTCCCTCTCAGAGGAAAGGACCTGCTGCCGAATTGCCACCAGAGAATTAAGCGGCAGCAGTAGAGCTGCCGCCAAAGTGCCACCGATCATGGCTTCCTCCTGCCCCTCCGCCACTGCTTGGGGTGGGAAAAATGCTGGAGCCAGCTCTGCTTTCAACTTCTCCAGTGTGAAAACCTGCAGCTGCTTCATTATTTTGATTTTGGTGACTGCCTATTAAAGATCAGTGCCATCTGTTCCCTCTGCTAGGTGAAGGACTTGCTCACTCACTAGCTAATTACCCTATAGTGAGATTTCAGCTAAAAATGTGGAATACAACATAAGTGACTGTTATAATTAGGCATGGTGAAATTTGATTTTTTTAAAGATAATTTCTTTGGATAATATCAATGTTAATTGTTAAACTTGTTTATCAATTTAAATTGTCACAGTTGCGGGAGATTATGGAATGGTCAAACAATAGGGGGTGGTTGGACAATACATTATTTAAAGACAGATGCTGACATTCAAAAAGTTAAAGCTTTATAACCATAAAAACACAAATTGTCAACATTGTGTCAAAATATACAAATTAAATATCCATAAATCAGGTTCTAATAAGTGCTCAGATTTTTCTCCTTATTTTGATTATCTGTAATTTCCAAATATTTTGATGGAAATATTTTGTTGGTTTGTGTGTACAGTAAAATCAATTTGACGAACATTACTGATAAAAGTGTAAGCATTCCAAAACAAGTTAAAATTAACTGGAACCAACCCAGCCTTCAGCCTACAGTAAGAGCTAAAGCTCTCTATGGCATGTACCCCTATGGACATGTCTTGTGGAATTTAATAGAGAACGATATCCTCTCCACCGTTTTTTTTTAAACATCCTATAGAATTCATTTAAAAGGATACAATTTCCTATTACATTCTATGGGATAGTTCATGAAAGGTTATCGTTATCTCTTAAATTCTATATGTTTTGAGTAAATTCTACAGGATTCTTCATTTCCATAGAACTTTGAGGATGCCATCCCTATTAAATTACACACAACTTTGTCACAAGGGTAGCCTCCTATTCCACACCAAGACCCTGATCCTATAGCTGGTTCTAAGCATGTGGAGTCCTGTTGAAGTCAGGAAGGCTCTGTGTAAGCTGGGGTCCATTTGGGCTGAGCCAATTGCAGTATCAGGACCTAAGGTCCTGATTATCAATAGTACTGAGCACTCTAAGCTCCTGCTGATTTCAGCTGCAGGTGCAGGTGCTCAGGACTTCTGCAAATCAACCCCTTTAAATCCAGCTCTACTTGCAATACACACATTCTCTCCATAGATTTCAATGGTTGCAAAGGAACCTTATCCAGAAGCACAGGAACTGCCATAAAAAAAAAAAAATCAGCCCAGAGGCCACAGAAGTAAGATACGGCAAAGGGTAATGAAGTTTTCACAGCTCAAGTCCCAAGCCCAGCAAAAAAAGTTGACTAGTTTCCTGTTCTGTTAGGAGCCTGAAACTCAGCTCAGGATTTAGCAAGAACTTTAAAAAGCTTCTGAGCAATCCTGATCCAATTCAGCTGCCACTCATGTATGATGAAAAATTATCTGTGAGGTGCACGTGTTTCAATAAATCTAACTTTAAGTGCTTCTGCGCCTCAGTTATGAACCACATGCAAGTCAAAAGGAAGGACTTCACACAAGGGTCTGCAACACTAAATCTCCTAGCTTCATACAACTCTCCCTGTTTGAGCACCTAACCAGCACAGGATTATTCCCATTGGTGTAGCCGCAAACAAAAGCCTATTTTTATATAACATGAAGTTTTGGAGACACTCCGATAGAAGCTATTAAATTCCATGATAACTAGGATGACTCACTTCTTTAACTCATATACACCCTTGTCTTTATTCAAACTTCCAATTTGTATCAAGCTCCTGACATGGGTTAATTATAGCTTTTTATCAGTGAATATTTCTTTTGTTTCTTCCTTTTATATTTAGCACAAGTTCTAAAGGGGTAAAGTGGGTTTTAATTAAGATGATTTAATTGCTAGGGCCTGCAGAATCCTTGGAAAAATTAAGAGTGGGAAGGAAAAAACATACTTCATTTACTGTAAACAGAGATGTTGGAAAAGTCCCATGCTTTGGCTAGTGAGATGTGCCCCAGGAGCAGGGGAAGGAGTGAATGTGAATATAGATAGTTAATGGAAGGGGTTTTCAGTATGCAGTGCAAATTCCAATGAGGATGTCAAAGCCAAAACAGCACCCAAGTGAGGGGGCAGAGACGCAGAGGAAAAGGAAAAGAGGAAGGAAAAAAACAGAAAGAGAAAGAATTAATTCACCTGTACAGTGTCAGGGGTGCCATTTACAAGCAGTAAAGAGATTTACAGATAGCACAAACAATACCACAGGTCCCCAGACACTAGGGCACAACAGCCACCAATCATAACAGAAAGAGAGGATGATTAAAGAAGTAATTGCTACATGGTGAGCACATTACTGTTGGAAGTGTAATTTATAGGCTAGTAATATAGTTCATTCTTGCTAACTCAGGTGTACAAAGTCTGCTGACATAATGCATAAACAAGAAAGGGAAATTAATATTTTTCACTTGCTAAATTACATAGTTTTTCATTTCAATCTCTAATGCCTTTTGACTGCAATGTCTCATCAGGGAATGAAAGCAGGTCACACAGCCCTCCTCTTCTCTGCTGCATGTTAAAAACCTTCCTTTTGGAAATTGAAAAATATTTTATTGCAAAATGAAGATTGTGGCAATCTGCACAATACATTTTCTTCTCAATGTCACCTCTATTCTACCCCAGTTTGGAATGAAAGAAGCCCATTTTCTCTCCATCAATGTTCATATGCCACTTCTGCCAGTAAATGCCACTTCCCACTGGTGAAAAATGCCAGGAGCCAAGTCCTCAGCTGATGTAAATTGTAGTTGCTCCACCCTGTACAATAGTTGAGCTTTTCCCTCTATTGAATTCAGTGGAACTTGTGCTGATTTGCAGCAGCTAGGGATCTGTTCCTGAAATCCCACCAAGTAACATCAGATTTCATTTATTGAGATTATTTACTTCTCTGCAATAGAAGAATGCACATACAAAGCTCTCTCTCAGGAATTTATGTGGCTGCCATTATGGTAGCCTCCGAGCACCTCACGTCTGTGAGCAAGGGCAATACCATTATCTCTACTTTATAGATGGGAAACTGAGGCACATGGAGATGAAAGCCTTGTTGACACTTATGGCAGCAGGTAGAGCAGAGGTACTACTGCAGCTGTATAGGCAGTCAGCCTGAAAGGCAAGCTGTGTCCACTTGTCGCTGTGATGTGTAGTTACAGGCAGCAGTGAATGGGTCTGTCATAAACAGATAGCTAAGGGTTAATGTTTCTTTTACCTGTAAAGGGTTAACAAAGGGAACCAAACACCTGACCAAAGGACCAATCAGGAAACCGGATTTTTCAAAGCTCAGGCGGGATTGGGTGCGTCTCTTTTGTCTGTGAACTCTAGTGCCTCTCGCTCCTGAGAGGGAATTTTCTGAACCTAGCTTGCTAATCTTTCTTTCCAGTGTAAATACGGTATAGAAGATATTAGGTTTAGTTGTTTTGGATTAAATTGTGCAGTTTGCTGAATTTTTTAAATTGTTTCTTTGAATAAGCTGTTTAGCCATGTGTTTTCTTTAACGCCAATGACCCTAGTAATGCACCTTGATACAGAGAACCTTTTATGTTCTTCTTTCTTTTGATAGTCAAACTTCTTCTAAAACTGGTTGGATTTCTTCTAGTTGAGGCGAGCGATCTAGACTCATGCAGGATTACGCCTCTCAGGGAAAGACTTGGAGGGGCAAAAGAAGGAGGGGAAGGTGAATGTCCGCATCTGTTTTTAATTCAAGGAGTTTTAAGTAAGAACTTCCAGGGTACCCAGCGAGAACGGAGGAGGTAAGAGGGGAAGGGAAGTGGGTATTCTGTTGAACCAGGCATCGATCTTGGCCCAAGGAAGTTTTTGGGAGACCAGAGTGAGTCAGAAACTGGAATTTCTGGCTGGTGGCAGCGCTATAAGATCTAAGCTGGTGATTAAGCTTGGAGGTTTCATGCTAGCATCTTATTTTCTGGACTCTAAGGTTCAGATCTGAGTAGGAAAGCTATGACAGGGTCTGGCAGGGGAAGGCAACAGGAAGCTACCAGAACCTTTCTCCACTGCTCCCCTCCTGCCACAGACTTTCCCTGTGGCCAGAGCTTTTCACTGTGGTTGGGAAAGTCTCCAGCAGTGGGACATTACTCTGTTAGAAATAGCAGTGCAGACATGGGAGGCGCTGCTCAGGTGCATAGAGAGCTGTGTAGGAGATAGATCCTAGGGTTCAGCTACTCCACTCTACTCCCGTAAACCATGCCTCATCATCAACCCTGTTTTTTATATCCATGCTAAGGGGCATGCAGCATCTGTATTCTATATCCTGCCTTAAGTGGAGATGTACCTGCAATGACTTGCCCAAAGTCACAGAAGAAAGTGAACCTATGCCTTCCAACTCCCCAGCTAGCCCCCTAAGCTCTGGACCATCCTTCCTATCTAGGAAACAAGATGTTAGTGTGTAGGAAGGAAAGGTTCCCACATCTTCCAGAAAAGTGTCCCATATTAAATTCCAGTTTGGTTCTAGCAATAGGAGAACCATGGATGTTCTACTCTATCCTGCTATTAAAGATAACTCATTTAAATGCTGTGGCTCACAGGCATTCTATTGAGCTTTGCACGTGAAATGTCCAGGGCTTTCGTTTCCACAGGAGCACGTCTCACAGCCCTGGAAAGAGAAGGCATTTATTTGCAAGAAACAGCCTGAGTCATTTGTTGGAGAGAAGTGATTGATAGCAGCATTTTAGTGTTCTCCAGCTAATTCAAAACTTATTTGTGGCACTCTGCAGAGAACGGGATGGTAGCAGAGGAGGAATCATATTTCATGTTTGTGACTACTTGCATTTTGGGGACTTCTGGCTTTACAGTACAATGCTCTATTGCTGCTAATATAAAACAAAGCATAAGGAAGGAAAGGAGCATTGCCATTTGACAAATAATTGGGTATCAATTAGAAGTCCCATTAATCTCTACCTTTGGGTTAGCAGTGAACATTACCGCTGAGAGCATATGAGACTGTAACAGAACAGCTCTACATGGAGAAAGGGGAAGCCTTTGCAAACTTCCTTTCATCTTATTCTCTCAAAGATAATTCTCAGTTTATTCTGCCCCTTTCTGTGTGTTTTAAATCTATGGCTCAATTTGGGAATAGTCAGAGTAGCGGGCACTTAGCTCAGAGATGAGAGAACAGAGTACTTTGACCAGAGAAACGGGGATAAAGTTGGACTGTTCTGATGGTCATATCAGGGCTCTGAGAGTAAAGACTGTGGGTTCTACTCCTAGAACTGAGTATATTCTAATGGGCAGAGCAGGATATTAGGACTCATTATGGCAGATGCTCAGCCAGTGTTAATAGCCATAAGTCAATAGAGCTCTGACAATTTTACACCTAGTGAGGATCTGTCTTCTAACTTTTATTCTCAGCTCTGTTATAGGATCACATTCTAACCTTGGATAAGTCACTATCTTCTCATTTGTTTGTAAGCAAATATGTATTTCAATAGAATTCCCATTCATCATGTCATCCTGCTATTCATTGCAGCATTGACCATCTGCACAGAGGTAGTTCTTAAATCAAATCCAAAGAGAAACTTTTTTATTTTGTGTTCGCACTTAAATTGTGTCACAATCCCCATTTAAGGAGGAAGTTTTATACCGGATGGAACCATTTATTGAGTTTAATTTAGCTCCCCAGATGGAGTTTCACTAATGCAAGTATGTTCGTATCAATAAATAATTCTATCAGCAGCAGGATGTGGTCAGATAATAAGATAGATACCAAGATTCAGCAAACACATCACAAATTATACCTGCAGAAGAGAGTTCCCAGTTCTAAAACAGGAGTGTAAATGATTAATGAGATTGGAGTGTAGTTTCCAGTGTCACTCAAATTCCTATAGAGACTCGACCCACATGATTTCCCCTATTATGACCCATTGAAAGATCTAACATCTGACCCTTTTATCAATTGATTTAAATGTTTAACATCTTAATTCAATAATGTAAAATTTGTATGACTCATATCCTGATCCTTATACCTCACTGAGCTTTTTAAAATAGCCTATAACTCACAGAAATGAAATCTGTGGAGTGGGGTGAGGGGTGCAATCAACTAACTGGCAAATTTTGAAAGTGTCTATACCGAAGTGTTCCAAGCAGAAGTACATTAAGACATTCAGATTGTAAAAATAAAAAACACAATTTGACACGTTTTGGGGAGAAGTAACATTTTTAGAAAAATTCACATAAAGGGGAAATTCTAATCTACAGCTGTAATACAAATGAAAAAATGTGGTATTTTAGTTGTGAATATATTAGACCAGACATCTTCAGTTTTGACAAACTTTCCCATCTCCTCAAACAATGTGTGTGTTGGGTGGGGTAGAGGGGGCGTATTTTACAGAAACACTTACAGGGCCCTGTAGTCCTGTGAGCTGTACACACATAGTAAGGGACAGTCCCTCTCCCTGAAGAGCTAAAGGTAAAGAGAGGAAACATGGAAGAATTATCTTCATTTTGATAGATCACAAACTACATGGAGTAATTAATCGACTTGCCTAAAGCCACACAAGGAGCTTGTGGAAGAAACTGATACTGAACTCAGATCTCCAGACTGCTAGGCCAGGACTTTACCCGTAAGATTATTCTTCTCAAAGCAATCATCTAATAATTGCCTGTCCATCTCATTACAGACCTTCCTTCATGAAGCATGTAATCCATGGCTTCCCTAATGCACTCAATTTGTATGTGAACTGTTGGCTGCAGGTAGAATGCAGTGCTTACTTTACTATAGATATCCTTATTTGGGCCAATGTTTCCCCAGTTCATAAGAATGGGGAGTCTTCCCATTATCTCCAGTGGGAATGGGACTGGACCTGCATTTAGCTTAGATGCAATACACCAAGCACTCTCAACCAGGGGTACACATACCCCTGTGTGTACGCAGAGGTCTGCCAGTGAGTGGGGTGTACAACTCATCTAGACAGTTACATAGTTTTACTAGTGATTTTTATGTATCCTGTTGTATGTATGAAATTTTAGTTTGTACTGACTTTACAATACACTGAAATGTAATTAATTTAATTTATAATTACATGGTATGACAAAGCTCTGTCCTTGACTCCGTGGGTCCTGAGTTTCCTGGCGGATTTTGCTAGCCTCAGAGGCTCATTGTGACCCTCCACATAACCCTTTGCTCTCTCTAGAGGCAAGGGTCATAGCTTACTGAGCCATTTTCATCATAAGCCAACAAGGAAGGTGAGGAGAAGCAGCACTCCCTTGCACAGTCTCTGTTGTCTCTCAGTCTCAGTGATTTATCAGGAAGGAGATGTGGGGAACCCGGGCATGCCCTCTACTCCGAGCTCCAGCTCAGGGACCCTAAAATTAGCAGCTATGGCAGCTGACTTTTTGGAAATAGGACATGTACAATTCCCTGGGCCACTTCCCCACAGAAGCCCCCACTCAATCTCCCCTTCACCATTATCTCAGGGCCTCCTTCCTTGCACCTGATATGGATTTGTACTGCTTCATTCCTCCAACAGTGCAGCTCCCTACTATAGCTCCTGACACCCATGCCTCTCTAACTAACTAGGAGGCTTTTAATTAGTTCCAGCCAGACCTTGATTGGCTTCAGGTATCCCAATCAATCTAGCTATCTCCAGGGCCGGCGCTCTCATTTAGGCGACTTAGGCAGTCGCCTAGGGCGCCAGCATTATGGGCGGGGGGAGGCATTTTGCCGGGGGGGCGGCAGGTGGCTCCGGTGGAGCTGCCGCAGTCGTACCTGCGGAGGGTCTACTGGTCCCGCGGCTCTGGTGGACCTGCTGCAGGCATTTCTGCGGACGGTCCGCTGATCCCGCAGCTCCGGTGGACCTGCCACAGGCATTTCTGCGGATGGTCCGCTGGTCCCGTGGCTCCGGTGGACCTGCCACAGGCATGCCTGCGGCAGCTCCACCAGAACCGCAAGACCCGCGTGCGGGGCGGCGAAATGGCCCAGCGCCGGTCCTGGCTATCTCCACTGCCTTCTAGAAGGATCTTAATTGGCCCCAGGTGTCTTAATTAACCTGGAGCAACTGCCATTTGGTTACCATGGTACCAGGGATTTGTTTAGCCTGGGGCTAACATACCTGTTCCTCAGTACTTTACTGTAGTCATCTGGCCTTACCCCATCACAATGGTAAAAATGAGACCGTAAGCAAATTTTCAGTAACAGTGCACTGTGACATGTGTCTTTTTAATGTCTAATTTTACAAGGAAGTAGTTTAAGTGAGGTATTACTTGGGGTACGCATGACAAATCAGTAAAGGTTGAGAACCATTGCAATAAACTAACATACAATATTATTTCTTTGTTACATTTCTCAATAGAAGTAAATGAAGGCAGGATTTGGGCCAGTTTTGGTGCACTGTTCTTTCTTGTGAATGAAATGACATCCTTTGTACCTGTTGTGGATATTCAGGAAGCATGTCCTCCCTGAAAAGTTAACTCCAGCTATAAAACAAGTGTTGATGTAACTTGAGCCCCCCCTACCAACCAAAAAAAACCCCCTCACTCAAATGAGATGGTGCTTTTAATTCAAGTTGGCCAGCCCCTCAGAAGGCATAGGCTAAAACTGGAGTTAGGACAGCTCTGAGCTGCCAACATGGCCAGTCTGCAGCATGGATACAAGTTAGCTTTACTTCAGCATCATCAGTCCTTCAGTGCTTTCCCTCGATTCCCCATGGGCCCAGACGTGGAAAACCCTCCTTTGCAATGACAGTCTTAAGATACTGAATCTGTTTATTTATCAAGGAGAAAATTAAATGAAGAACATGATCTACACACAGAAGGTCTGATATCTTTAATCCTCTGGTTGGGACATGATATTCATTGCCAAAACCATCATCCGGGATGAGGAAGACAGATTTATGGTGACCAGTGGGGACAAGTAGCAGGAACAGGTGAAACTGTAGTGCCAAATTCTGAAGTGACATCTAAGACAACTGGAGATAAGCTTGACATTGATAAGTGGGTGCAATCCATAGGCCTATATTGGAATGGAGACTAAAGCCATGGCTACATGTCAGACTTCTGCCACCAAAGCTATATGATCTCTGACCAACAAACTGCCATCAGAAGGCCCTAGGAACGAACACACACACACACACACACACTCTCATGCTACACTAGCAAAAGTGTTCCTAATGTGGATGCATCGTGCAAGTAAAACCACCCCAGAAGCAAAACAGGCTACATTGGTAAAAGTGCTGTCTTGATGCTACCAGTAGTGCAGGAATCACCTACGTAGAGGTAGAGGATTCCCTCAATAAGTTTGAGGGAGTCCAGAGCAATTCCAATTTAGTGGAACATACCATAGATGCTAGAACTACAGGTGCTGAGAGTGTGACCACACTCCCTGGCTTGAAGTGGTTTCCATTGTATACAGGGTTTACGCTTTGGTTCAACAGCTCTCAGCACTCTTGCTATACAAATTGTTCCAGCACCCCCGGAACATATGTAGTGAGAGCTGAGTGTGTAAAGTTACAGCAACTTTTTCTAGACTAAGACTTGCCTACAAATTTGGCCCTGAAACTGGTTTTTCATAAAAGCCTCCAGCAAGTAAGGACTGAAGATGTATGGAAAGTAAGATTCTATTGGCGCATCTCTCTCCAAGGCCTGGCCTACACTTAGATTGCCATAACTGTGCTGATCTAATCACCAGTGTCCACACAGCTAGGTTGATGGAAGAATGCTCCTGCTGATCTAGCTACCATCACCTGGGGAGGTGAAGCTTCAACCATGATAGAAAAATTGCTTCTGCTTCAAGCCTGTGCAGCTGCATATCTACATCACTGTAGCTATGCCAGTACAGTGCCTGTAATGCAGACATGGCCTAACTAGCAGAGCTGATCATGACTTTTAGTGAATGTGAAATTTTGTTGAAAAACAGAATTTAAATTTGTTTTTCAAATAAACGATGCATTTCCCCAGATAATTCCTGTTTGAACTAGAGCAGATCTTTTAGAAAAAAAAATATCAAATCTAGATATTTCCAGGTGGTCTTTTTGGTTCTTGAAGTCTAGATTCCCATAGCTACCACAACAGATTTGAAGTTTCCAGGAATACAGCAGATAATAAAATGAGTCATGAGCAGCAATCTACTGAATGAACTCTTCCTTCTTTTCTCTGTCTTAATACCTTGCACCTGTTATTCTAAAAAGGGGAAGCCAATAGGGAGAAAATGTTGCATTGGTTGCAGCAAGAGCTTCACAAAGTTCATGAACGAATGCAAATAGTGTGTAAATGTGACTTTCGAACAAATAGATCATTTCTTACATTAAAACAGTTTTAATTAACATTTTTAAGGCTAGTATCAGCCCTTCTGTCACTTGGACCTATCGTGGTCACTTGTTCTCAATCAATACATTTTCCTTAAGAATCTGGAATAAAAATCCATACAACTTGTGCTCAGCTGTAAAGCTGCACAGGCTTTATGTTTGGGTGCCTTGGGGTAAGGTATAAAAATGGTCAAATGTGGAAATTCAAGTAATAAAATAACCTATTTCCCATGTTGATCTGCACTTACCCTCCTTTTACCCACTGAACTCATTTGCAGAGGCATTGCAAGCACCAAGCAAGTTACCATGTGAGAGCCAATGAATCCTGACCTTGCTACCTTGCATCTTGTTCTCTTTACTAATAAAAAAGCAGTGCTAGTAAAGCCTAAATGCATAGCACCACCAAAAATGAATCCAGAAATACTGGCCTGGAAGTTTCAACCTTGGAAGGGCTGTAACATTATATTACAGGATTCAAAGAGTCCTTATAGAAAGGGAGACTGATATTCGACAAGTTCCTTAGCCATTTAATTTGCTGCAAATACTACATTCCATCTGAGTGGGTGCCAGGGGAGAAGCTGAGGTGGAAATGCTGTCAAGCAGGAACATACTGGAGTGCACATTAATCTGTACTGATCACATGACCGTTGATGAACTGGTGGGCAGGTGGACTGGCCAAAAAAATCAATTTTTTTTTTTTAAACTGGTGAAAAATTGTGTTTGACTTTTAAAAAATTGGGGGGCGGAGAGGAAGTTGTTGGCTAACCCAGATGGTGATTGAATAGTTGTACTTGT
This sequence comes from Chelonoidis abingdonii, assembly GCF_003597395.2. NCBI lineage: Eukaryota > Metazoa > Chordata > Testudines > Testudinidae > Chelonoidis > Chelonoidis abingdonii. The sequence goes on from NC_133772.1 coordinate 10,856,384, forward strand.
TCTTTAATGAAATCATGAATTTAGACAGTTCCAAATCAGAAACAGCTGCTTTGTTTTCAGCTGAAAATATTTTGTTTTTCAGAGAAAAGTTTCAATTTCCCACTGAAGTTTTGACAAAAAAAATTTGTCTTCTGTTTTATTTTCATCAAAATTATCCATGGGGAGAAAATATTCCCCAACCAGCTCTAGTACAATGGGAGGAGGTAGTATTGCTTCCTTGAGTTTGTGTGTTTCATCTGTATGTTCTTGCTTTTTTTTAAAAATGTATATTCAGAGTGCCCTTTGGGGTGGAGTTTGTATGAGAGTAAAAAGTAAGTATAGAGCAGGTTCTCCTCTCAGTTTAATTCCAGTGAGCGCAGTGGTGTTGCTCCCAATTCACGCTGGTCTCCATGAGAAGGGAATTCTGTTCCTAAATACACAGCCTGTTCCTACAGGTGCTGAGTGCTGCCTAATGCCTTCAGTGCCAAAGACCCTTTGATCCAAGTGGGTGGCCAAAAAGGACCATCCTTTCATGGACCAGGGAAAACTGGGACACCACATATCTTTAAAAGAAAAGATAAATGCAGAGCTAGTATTGCAGGTAGGTCAGTGAAGAGCTTGTGGATGATCAGAGAAGTCAGTGGGACAAATTCTGCTCCCGGTTGCCACGTTATCAATCCAAAGTAACTCAGAAACTCATTGGAGTTTATTTGGATTCACTGTTACATGGTAGGATTATTTTATAATTTAAGACAAGTGCTGCTTTAGAACTAATTGGATGCAGGAGGAAGTCATCCCAGTTCTCTGTGCCACCTGTCACCGCTGCAAAGCTGGCATGCTACATTAGTAGTGCCCACTAAGAAAGCGAAGATCTCAGCTGCCTGCTGACATTCACCACATAGGATACAGGTTCTGCAGAACTAACATATTAACCTATCAGCTGTGAGTCAGCCGATTTGCTACACCTAGTCAATCCCCAAAACACCCTTTATTCCAGTGGTTGCCAACAGTACCCAGGGCACATGTTAGAAATAATTAAAATGTTGCAACATACCATGGAATAACGTAGACATTGAAGCTGCTTCATTTGTCAAGCTACTCCACAGTATTTGCAATGGGGTCTTCGCCACTGGAGAGGGCATTAGCATAGCTAATGGAGGAATGACTAACGTACTGGAAGTTATTTGTTTTCTACTAACTGAGGCAGATGATGATGGTGTTTATCATTTTCTCTACCCTGGTTCTGTACTGAGCTGCAGGGCATGCAGCTAATTTAAATCAACAATCAAAACACTAGCTAGAAAAATCACTTTTCCCCTGTCAACACTTAGTGTCAACAGGCCTGAATTTCAGAAGTGCGGGGCACCCGAAAGCTTCATCTAATGCCAATGAAAATTAGACCTAGCGTCTTTGCACTTCCAAATTTCAATGAAGGCGACAGTGTTTATGGACATATTATTTCACATCTACTACTGCAATTCCCCCATACGTTGGAGAAACTCTGGAAATGGTTTTCTCCTTTACTTTTTTTTTGCCAACCCTGCATTAGGCTGAGTCAGCTGAGGGCTGGTTTGCCTTGGAGCTTGCTTGTTAATGTTATCTTAGGGTTACTTGCATAGTGGTTTGTTAGCACTAATGTTAGTATATAGCTGGGGTAGGCAACCTATGGCACGTGTGCCAAAGGCAGCACACAAGCTGATTTTGAGTGGCACTTGCACTGCCTGGGTCCTGGCCACTGGTCCTGGGCTCTACATTTTAATTTAATTAAATGAAGATTCTTAAACATTTTAAAAACTGTATTTACTTTACATACAACAATAGTTTAGTTATATACTATAGACTTATAGAGAGAGACCTTCTAAAAACATTAAAATGTATTACTGGCACGCGAAACCTTAAATCAGAGTGAATAAATGAAGACTCGGCATACCACTTCTGAAAGGTTGCCGACCATTGGTATATAGGCAGGAGCGGTGCCAGGGTTTTTGCCACTCTAGGCGGCAGTGCTCCTCCTCTGAACATTTGGCGGTGGGAGTCCTTCTGCTCATGTTTTCAGGGCACTTTGGCAGCAGGTCCCAGAGCGAGTGAAGGACTCACCGCCAAATTTCCGCTGAAGACCCTAAGTGGAAGGATCCCTTGCCACCAACTTTCCGCTGGAGGTGGCAAAATGCCCCCCCCCCAAATGCTACCACCCTAGGCAGCCGCCTAGTGGAAGCACCAGCCCTGTGTATAGGCCAGTTTGTTAGCCTGAGATAGAATTTTGGGTTTGATTTTTTGATACTCTTATGTCCTAACTAATATGTGTGAACAAAGCCACTCTGTTACATCTGCCCACAAGCAGATGGGGTTAAAAGAGAGAAGAAATGAAGTTAAGTGTTACAGGGCCTGGTGGGAGTGTAATATATGAGCATACATTGGAAGGCTGTCTGGCTCCTCTCAAGCCTAAGTCAAGTAACCAGTTAGAAGGGGCAAAAGAGTATGGGGGCAGATATAAAACACTAAAAGGCAAAGAAAAGCCTGGCCTTGGCCAGAACACAACCTCACTCCTTACCCCTCCAATGGGATACAATAGGAGGTGGGACGAAGACCTCAGACTCACGACCCTCCAAAATGAAACATGACCGTAAGTTGTAAGGGGTGGAATGAGCGGCGTACATTGCAGGTATATTTGGGACTGCGAAGGAGGAGGTGGGAAGGGGGAACGTGGACACAGGCAAGGCGCTGCAGCATCAGAGCTGGAAACGGGGACATGGGGTAAATGCTCTGTGGTGTAAGAACTGGGAACGGAGCACTGGGCAACAGACTCTGCTGGTGTGTAAGCTATAGATATGCTTGCTTAAAACTAGCTCCAATAAGCATTGAATTGTCTGCACTTCAGACTTCTGGTCTGCTGCTTTCTGTCTGCATGACAAGAATCAGTGGAGGGGATGAAGGGAAAGCCCTCTAACAACTAGTATCAAGTGCACTTCACTAATGGAGCATACTGCTCCCACCTTATTCCAAGGCCTAACCAATCTGCAGCGTCAGGAACACAGCATGGATTTCATGGCTACTCCCTCCTGAGCTGTTTTAAAAAGGACCTGCACAATGCCCACAGTATTGCTGAGATATCACTTATAAGCCTTTGACATGAGACCTGTGTCATTCGTGAGCCATTTTCAAAAATGACAATTTGAAATGTGAGAGGAGCCTTCTGAATTTCCTGACCACATGTGGTGCTCATCAGAAGTCCAGCTAGATTTCCATCTGTTTAGGAGGCCCCCATTATTGTAGTATCCAAGTGCCTCAAAATCTATAATATATTTATCCTTCTGAGAACACTTCCCTGACTCTTTTGCCCATTTTACTGATGTGATTAAGGCAAGGTCTACACTTGAAAAGCTTTGCCAACAGATTTTATACGGGTTCCCCAAGCAACATAAGCTATGCTAGCAAAAAGCACTTTTATGCTGGTATAACTGCATCTATGCCAGGGCTATTGCTGGTATAGCTTTTGTTGCCAAAAACAAACAAAATACAGCTAACATTACTACACTGACAAAAGTTTCTAATACAGACCTGGCCTAAGTGACCTGCTCAAGTCCCACAGGAAGTCTGGGTCAGAGCAAAGAATCAAAGCCATGTCTCTAGCTACCAGTTTTACCACTGGACCATTCTTCCTCTGTAAAGATTAATTTCAGAGTGCAGGCATACATCAAAAAGCACTAGCACTCCTTGGTTCAGCTTGTTACACTGATTCTTTGGAGCAGTGGAGTGGAATAATGCACTTTCCCATGCAGTAAATAAGCCACCAGAGGGTGCATAAAAGATCATCCATTCACATGAATGCCAGAAACATCTTCTGAAGCTGTCAAAGCAGTGGTAATAATAACTAAACCTAAAACCACTGGACACACAGATCAACCCTGTTCATTTGCTTCAGTTTGGATTTTTTTAGCTCATTCAAAGAAGAGAATAAAATCTATCAATCCCAATTTTTCCTTTCAATTGGTACATTGACTTACCACCCAGACATTATGACATGAGTGTGCACACCAAGTTATTAAAATGTAAGGCTCCAAAGCTTGCACAAAGTGTTGCTACTGGCTTGGGATATAGTTTTCATTCTGAAGTCTTTTTCATGACTTTTGTATCAGTACAGGGCAGAGAGGCAGGGGCAGTTCTAGCTTTTTTGCCGCCCAAGCACGGTAGTCAGGCAGCCTTCAGCAACTTGCCTGCGGGAGGTCCCCATTCCCACGGATTTGGCGTACCCACCGCCAAATTGCTGCAGAATCTGTAGGACTGGCAGACCTCCTGCAGGCAAGCAGGCAAAAATTAGGAAGAACGCAGCTCTACCGTTTGTGTATAGCTCCTTCAGAAAGCACTTTGCAAGAGCTAATATAAAAGACAAGACTGTATATGATAACAAATTCCAGCCACATACTATTTTTGTTTTTCCCCACTTTCTAACAGAATTTGGAATGGACTTTTCTTCCTACTGTTAAACTTGAACCCCTGTAAGCAGAGCTGTCTTTTCTCTTGCCCAGTTTCCCTTATAGCTGACCTCTTCATTTCAATGTCTGCTTCCTCAAAGTTGCATAGTTGTTTGCCTTGAAGCCAGTTAACTCCAGGGAGTAAACCAAGCATGTTTAAGTGCAGCTTTATTCCTATGCTCTTCCTCACCTGAAGCAGGCCTGTTTTCCTGTTCCTTTGAAGCACTACATACCTTGGCTAGTATCTTGGAAAGCTGCCATTCCAAGATTTCCAGACCCAAGAGATTTGATTAGCCTGTGAATAAGCATTCAGATTTCTGGATGCTTATCTGAACTGAGCCTCCAAAAATCTTTTGAGTGTGGCCCATCACAGTCATAAATCCATACATGTAATGAGGCCTTGTTACTGAAGTGGAAGGAGTGAAGATAAAGGACTGCTATTGCAATGCTCACCACCTGCAGGTACCAGTGCATGGTTAGGGCTATGGAATGGTGTGAAATTGACTTTGGTAGGGATGAGAAACAAGCTGAGCCCAGGATATTGGAGACCAGAGAAAGAGGCGATGCACTGTAGAAGAGAAGGTATGCCATAAATCAGGCATAGTTCATGTAAGACTGTCCCACTTCACTTTTATTGATATTTAATTCTCTTTGTTGCTAGCTGGCTTGTTTATCCTCTCCCCGTCCATCACACACAGGCTGCTGCAGGTTGAAGCCTTCACTCCAGCCATATGGTGCAAGGAGATAGAGAATGGTTAAACCACTGAATTGGATGGGCATGCAAGGCACAAACAAACAAACAAACAATCAGCACCAGCGATACTGGCTGGAGTGAGAAATCAGAGGGGAGGTAAGCAACACAGAAAATCTGAATGTCATAAGAAGAAATGAATCATGTGGTCTTAGAGTTCAGACAATTCTGGGGGGAAAAAACAAAACAACCAACCAACCTATGGGGAAATATTGGCTCCACTGAATCAATGGGAGTTTTTGCACTGTCTTCTATGAAGCCAGGATTTCTCCTGAGATTTAAAGATGCAACTGACCAGGCACTGCTGGAAGCTAAAAGTTCATCTTGGCCATATGAGTCTGACCTAGTAAAGCTTTGATCACTGGTTGTTTTTAAATAGAAATTTCATATTTGCCAAATCTAATGGAGGAATGTCAGTGAATTGAAACAATAGTTGTATCCTACTATCAAGCCTCACTCATCTCTGCCAGTACTCACAGTGTGCAAATCCTAGCTATCTTTACCATGCATTGCCATTACAGCACATTAGCTTCTTCAAGGCCTCCAGGAAGCCATACCATAAAATGACAAAACTATTAATGCAATGCTATTAATATTGTACATTCAAGCCATTTTCTCTAAATCCACATGCACACACAAATGTACTGCAGTGATTTGTTTTCAGTTTCATGTTACTAACCCTATTGCTTATCAATTATAAATATTTCTAATTGAGAGTATAATGGGTATGTTGAAGTCAGGTTTACTGTAAATATACTACAGCTCTTTTGCCGCCCCAAGTGGCAAAGAAAAAAAAAAAGAAAAGAAACAAGAAAACCAGATTGAGCAGCCAGTGAAGAGCAAAAGAGGGAGTGAAAGACCCGCCGCCGAAGTGCCACTGAAGACCCGGAGCCAGCCCTGAATACAAACTAAAACATGTTCCCCTTTCGATTTTCTATTGCATTTTACCATTGGTGAAATATAATTATATACTTTTAGTTGGATCACTTGTTTGTATACATTTACGAACCCATTTTAAATGAACATGCATTCATTGCAGCATATTTGGGTAACTTTATGGGACATGTGTAACTATAAGGGATCTTTTGTAGGTAAAAAAAACACTTCTGATGCATCCGAAGGTGTTTTTTTACCCACAAAAGCTTATGCCCAAATAAATCTGTTAGTCTTTAAGGTGCCACCGGATGCCTTGTTGTTTTTGTGGATTCAGACTAACACGGCTACCTCCTGATATAATGGATCTTTTCCACTAACTATTGCATTAGGGTCCCCCCCTACCCTTTTGTTTGTTTTACTTGGCACTTATATGGTACTTAACATATTCAAAGTGCTGGGCAAACATCTAATCCAGCATTGCAAACAAACAAAACCAACCAACCCACCCCCATTCCACCCTCTAGTAGAAGGCTCGTTGTGTTTCATGAGTGGAAACCACACCAGGCACTATGCTGTCCCTCAGTGGCACTGAGAATTCAGTGGGTTAGTTTTCTAAGGAGCAGTATGTCAATAATGGATCTTAAAAGGATTTATGACCGTCTTAGTGCTGCCTTGTCTGCTACCTTTCCTCCAGCATATGTCTGCAATCCACAGGGGCAACACAAATAATTCAGCAATCCACATGGCTGTTCTTTGGAGCTAAAAATAACATGCCATAGCGAATACATTAAGTAAAGAATGCAAAATACCTTGACCCAGTGTCTCTGAGGACTGCAGATAAAATGCATGTTGAAATATCCATGGCCTTGATCCCCTTTTGCCCAAAGATAGCTTTAGCAGATGAAAATTTCATCCACACCACATATTTAAATAGCCCGTATAATTCACTTCGGTATATCGGGCCTGATCCAAAGCCCCTTGAAGTCAATGGCAAGAGTCTTATTGACTTCAGTGGGATTTGGATCACAGCCACAAAGCAGAAGCCTGAAGACAACCTAATATTAGGTCTTGAGCTAAGCATATGCATTTTCAATGTACGTATACTCACACTGCTCTCCTTTTTGCCTTATGCTGAGAATGCCTCATTAACTTGGTTAATTTCTCTCATTATTGGTATTTATGTGGGGGAAGGTGTTAGCCTACTGCACTTAAATCTCTCAAACTACATAAGGAAGGGGAGTTAAGTGTATAATATGTACACAATTAGAGCTCAGAGACCAGTGGGAATATTGTCTCTGAACACTCATTCAAATTGAACAGCAAGTTTCAATTATATCATGTTTATAACTTCCATGTTTGCTTTCTGGACACCTTTGAATGCTCAAGCTTTTAGTAGTACAAGACAGTCTTCAGGTCTCTCACAATTAGAGATGGGTGAAAAATTGGTATGGATAAGGATGATCTGAACCCAACATTTCCTGTGGTTAGGGAAAGTTTGGTTATGTTTTCTTTAAATGAAAAAAACTCTACAATGTTAAAGAAAATTATCAATGCCTCTGCAGTTTCAAAAGGCAGCCCAGAATGGAACAAATTCTGAAATAAAGGCTGTTCTTGCAACATTGCTGACAAACCGGGGAGCTCTGGAAATGTCATAGGAGTTCCAGCATGTCTGAAGAGATTCTATTAAACTAGTCACACTACATGCAAAATATGCTACATATGGTATATAACTCTTCAGGGAGATTCTTAACCTTCAGGCTCCATGCTTGAAGAATAAGCCACATAGGTGAATTTCTGCACCCATATAGACTCTACTGACCTAAATGAGACTCTGCGCAGGCCTCAGAGACTGCCTAGATGGAGCAATTTGCAGGATTTGGCCTTAGCCCTGGTTTATAGTTTAGATTGACCCAGGTATATTGCTCAAGGGTATAAAAAAATTCACAGTTAGGTGAATGTAACTCCCAGTATAGACAACTTGGTCAATGCAAGAATTCTTTGGTCCACCTAGCTACCCCTACTCAGGGAGATGGATTAGTTACATCCATGGAAAAGCTCCTTCCGTTGATATAGGAAGTATCTGCACCATGGCACTACAGCAACATAGCGGCAGTGCTGCATCTGTAGCGTAGGCCAGTGGTTTTTAACCTTTTCTCATTTGTGGACCCTTCAATTTTTTTTTGTTTTTAAAACACACACACAAAAGGAGGTGTGGACCCTTTGGAAATCTACTGATTCTATATATAGTTGAATCCTGTTCAGTCAGTTTTCAGTCTAAGTCTTTCATGAACTGCTTAGATATAGATCATGGATCCCCAGGGGTCCATGGACCAGAGGTTGAGAACCACTGGTGTAGACAAGCTCTCTTTGAACTAACTCTAGTTCTTCCATTAATATTCAGTTACATGTTGCATCTGATCATAGGTTACATCTCAGGTGATTTTTTTCCTCCATTGCAAAAACCTACCGTAAAATACTGTAGCCCTTAGCAGCTTTTAACTTCAGTAGCTTTACCTAATCCACACTGTCAATATTTGCTGCTTTATCAGGTTAGATGACATCCTTTAATATTTTTCCAACAGATCCACTGGTTTAAACAAAGTTCACCGAGGCTGAATGTTTTGCAGGTTTTTTTCTTTTTAAGCACTGAACATTTTCTCAATTTTCTTAAATATTTGGTTTGTTCTACAAATATTGACTTAACCCCAGAAATGATCTTGTGCCACATGCGCATTTACATGCATGAACACAAACACATGCATGCTCATGTGTATGTTTATTTTCATACATCAGAAGTGCCTACTTGTTTTCTAGGCACCCACAGAAATATTAAAAGTACTAGCAACAGGATAAGGACTTTGTGTGGTACTTCTATTGCCTCCACCACCAGAGTCTCTGAGAGCCTCATGATTTAAGGTAGTGATCCTCACAAACACCCTTGACAGACCAGGAATTTCTACAATCCTCATTTTGCAATGGGAAACTGAGGCAGAGCGATTAAGGTCCCCGTTCTCGCAGGTACGGGAGGTGTTGCTTTGCTCAGTGGTGCAGGAGGCTGCCTAGTGGAATCCTCAGTCCTGCACTAGCACACAGGATCTCCAGACAATGCATGGGGAGATCAAGGCGCCCAAAAAAGTGCTCCTCAGAAGCCAGCAAGCTGAGCAAGGAGCAGGCGGTCAGGAACAGAACAGGGAGAGGGCTGGGCAGAGGAGAGGGGCTCAAATGCTTAAGTGACCAACTTGGTGAGCCCCTTGCCTTGGGATCCTCAGCTGCAAACCCTCTCTTAGAGTTAGGCACCTGCTTGAGGTCAGCCACTTAGACCGTTTTGTCTTCTGTGAGTTGGCTGCCTGTCTCCTGCTCAAGTTACTACTGCTCCCATGCTCACCCTGTTTCCCCGGGCCCCCCAGCTGACCTGGGTGTGGATACACGGCTGCTCTCCTGCCCTCGGGGGCCTGCATCTGGCCCCCTTCTGCGGGGTGTGACAAACATCAGGTGTATTCAGAACCTGCCTACAGAATTGGGACCCACTGGTGAGACGGACAATCCCCAGCCTAGCTTGAGACACCTGCTTTGGGACCTCACGGGTGGGGGAGTTATTTCCTGCCTCAGACCCCTCACCTCCCACCATAAAAAGGGGAAATGGTTGGCATATATTGACATAACAAATACTTTTGGTATTAATATGGGTTATCATCTACCTTCTGTGTGTATGCTGTGAACATAGCATCTTGTATTGATGTGCTTATAAACGGTCTGTAAAATATACTACTCCTGGCTGCAACATGCTGTTTACATCTATTAATGATTTATTAACTCTCTAAACCATTCACAGGTGGAATGACCCATTTAATAATGTTTTATACACGTCATGGGTTATTTATGTTGTTTCTCCCCCTATTCTTCCTGTGACTCAGACATAGAGTATTTTCAATTGTGATAGATCACAGACCTGTTTTAAAAACAAGGAGAGATTTAAATGACTTAAAACCAAGGAAAGTCCTCCATTAGAAGTCCCATTCAGAGTTTTCCTGCTGGTTTTCTACATTATTTATTGTGATGCACTCAAAATAATATCTAGCAGAACTAATTTAGGCCATCCTGCCTTCCAAGCTGAATGATTACCTGGCGCTACTGTGAGCTATGCCTACTAGATCTGAATAGAAAGACAAAACTTCCTTTTGTATTTGACCCTTTTTCGTACAACAGTCAAATTGAAATGGATTTAGAGTCACTTTACTCTCAGCAGAGTTTGGTACCACTTCAGAAGAGGTAAAAGGTTATTACAACATATAAACGTACCAGGCCATCTTCTTTGTAAACACTGTGTGATAAACCAACACCCTCTGCTATTCTCTGGAGCATCACCCACAGCACACACAAGATGGGTGTGTCTGCAAAATTCTTAGACCATGAAACAAAGAATTCAAAGGGAAAAGAGAATTGAAGCCTGAGGTGAACTTCTATCCCTGTCAGAGCCAATGGGAGTTATGCATTTGAATGTGAGTGGGGTCATGACTTCATCCAATACTTGGAGCACATCATCTTCAGTTCTCACTGTTAGCATCAACTGTATTCTAATCACACTTGGGTTGTGGTAGGTCACTCAAGTCACATGGTATTGTTTCTGCTTCCTGGCTGGATGAAATTCTTAGTCAGGAGAACAAACAGTTAATTTACAAAATTTCTAAAAATTCATGGAACTGTTGGGATTTGTGAACATTTCTATGGAAATAGCACAGTGGTTGAATGCTCAGAGGGAACCAAACTCAATGCTTTTATGTTTCAGTGAACATATTAATTAATTTGATGTTTGCACTGTCTGGTGGTCTCTAGTTTGTACCCAGGAGCATTATGGAGATTGTGGAAAGCCTTGCTGCTACACAAACTCCGGAATCTGAACACTAAGGAGAGGAGCTGACTCATTCTACAGCAGCTGACGTTCCTAAGAGGGTAGATCCAAACTAGATGTAAATGTTGTGAACTGCCCATCCTTGAGACATGTTTGAAACCTTCCCACTGGGAGTTGATATTAAAGGGGAGAGGGGTAGATTTATGGCTATGTCTGTTACCTCAGAAACCAAGATCTGGTGAGGACCAAAAGGATCCCCAGACTGGAAATCCAACCTCCTTACATTATTTTGACTCCTGTATCTCTCTCCGATAATAATCAAAGCTTTTGAAAATCTTTATTTCACATATATGAAGGGAAAGCTTGCCCCATTCCTGACGGTAGTTGCACACCCCTCTTTCAGAGGAAGAGAATAGAAGGAGGGCTGACAAATTCCTTTGTGGACACAGTCACATTCCAATATACAGTGTCTTTTTTTTTTTTTTAATTAAAGTCAGCAAAATCTTTAAAGAACCACTAAAATAAAAATAAATCCATTATGGAAAGTGCTTCCTATAAGGGCAATGCCTGCTGTTCCAGGACTCTCAATCCTGACAATTAAGACAGCAAAGAGCTCAACATATACACCTCCCCCCAACCCCATATAACAAGAACAGACCAAATTGACTCCCTGCTACTCACCCATGTGTAACTATCTCTGCATCAAATAGGAATGCCATGTGCCGGCCATATTCATTCCTGGTGCACCTCTGGCAACTCAGTGGGATTGCACAAGGGCAACATTTGGTCTCTATATCAGTTATCAATCAGGTGGGAGAGGAAGGATGGCCCAACAGTTACGACGCTGACCTACAATGTGGGACCCAGGCTCAATTTCCTGCTCTGCCATGGACTGCATGCGTGGCCTTGGTCAAGTCACAGACTCTCTGTGCCTCAGTTCCCCATCTGTAAATGGAGGTTGAGGAGATGGGTGCTGCCACAGTACAACTGCCCATTGAAACATCATGAACTGATGCTCCTACTCTGGAGCTGGTCATCATAGAACACCTATCTTTGTTAGGTGGCTGTAATGTTGAAGTGCAATGCAATACAAGCCTTCCCTGCCCCATTTATAATGAGCTTTATATGGTTTTAAATTTACATTTTTCTCTCTGCAACAAAGAAGTGATGTGAGCTGAACAAATTAGGCTGAACATCTAACAATATGCTAGAGGATAAACCCATCACCTGGGGCTCCTGCCTCATTCCCAGGCTAAGTTCTCTTTATTAAATGAATCAGCAGTACTAGCTACATGAACAGCCATGGTGGCCGCAGCACAGGCTGTGAGGCGAGCTTGAAGAAGGAAAGCAACCTCTTGATGAAACCCATGCATGATGGAACCCCCTTAGCTGTAAACCTGAAGGATCCTATTGCAAAGAGATATTACGTCTTATTGCACTTAGTAATTCAAATGCCAGTAGTGTTTTACCACCACCAAATGTGTTCATCTGAAGTGACTGCTGGTATATGAATATTTTCACACAAACACACTAGTTAAATTTCTTCACAAGTTTTATCATGAAAACCTTGTCTCAGATTGTCAATGAATGTGATGTGCAGATGAGAAGGGAAAAAAAATCAAAAGGTTGCTTTTGACAGGTCCCATTAGATGAAAGATGAGGTGATATGGAATGAAATAAAATAGAGAACGAGATAAAACACCTTCTATCTGATTGACTGTCGGATGTATGCTTTAAAACGCTTTCCCTTATGCATCAGAAATTGATACAACTTTAATTTGTGTTTGCACCAATGTTGTCTCTAATATACCTATGGATTCACTTGCAGAATCATTTACTGGGTTGTGAACTTGCACAGAAATAGAGGGAAAATCTCTCTCAAAGAACAGGCCCACTAAAGCTATCACTGAGAACATATCTTTAGACCTAGGGGTGGGGAAAACAGGTTTCAGTACAGGCATGGCTTCTGGTTCCTCCGACAGAGCATTTTCACAAGCACAGAGCTGTGGGAAGACCGGGCTCCATTTACTTGGGATAGGCAGACACGCAAGGGGCCTTCAAAACCCCTGGCAGGGAATGGCAGATGCTCTTAGAACAAGGCTCCATTTTAGAACATATATTTTGGTGGCAGAAACCAGCTTAAGTAGGAGTTTGGAATTGGAATGCTAAATGAAGTTGCACCTTGATGCCTTCAACTGTATTTACACATAGAAGAGCACTAGACAATTTTTAATACCCTTAAACTAGAAATAAGACTGATCCTTAGAACAAAGACCATTAACACTGTCCAACCTGCTGTGATCAAAGTACAGGAAGCTGGGAAAGTTATAGTGCAAATAACTTAAAACAAGATGGAGCTAGTTTGAGTACAAAGAATACTTTTCACCATGTATTCAGAACACATCCTTTCCACTGCTCAATTCTTATCTGTAATAGAAGCCAGGTAGCTGCAGCTTTGTGTAGGATGGAGGCACCTTCATTTCCAAAGTGAGAGACTGTCCTATGTAATGATGGATCGCAGAGAGGTAACATTTCCAAGTCACCAGCCCTGTGAGGCTGTAATAGAAAATGACTGCGCTATAAAAAAGGATAATAACTGAGTCCAGTGTTGTGAGATGATTCAAGTCACCTGACTGGCTTTAGGGACAGGGCATAAATTCTCTAGACATGCCCTGCACCCACCAACTGAAAGTGCAGAACCAATGGAAAAAAACCCTCATCCATACACCCATTTTTTATTTTAGCTTTCAGCGATAATGACTTAGCTCCCAGGCATTTCCTAGGGATTAATGACCGTCTAGGGTTAATGGCCGTTGGCTGCTCTTCGAGCCATCAACTCCTCCCAACCAGTCATTAATCCCCAGGAAATGCCCTCTACCCTGATCATTAGTGCTTCATTACAATCTGTCTTGGTCACACTCACTAAGACCTTCAAGTTCTCCAGGCTCAGATCTGGTCTGTGAATTGACCTCAGACCTGGCTGCCTTGGTCATGTCGAGCAAGAAAAGTTTGCTGCTGAAAAATTCTCTTTGACTGACATTGAATCCGGAAAGTTTCCTACTCACAGGTGCCAGGGCAAAGCAGTGAAAGCTGAAAGCACATCTTTCCCAAAATAACCAGTCCCATCAAGAGAGTATGATCTCTGCAAGTTACAGCGCATTCTTCTCTCTGTGGAGCAGGCCAAGGAAAAATGGGTTTAACAAAGATTTTTGTGCTGGAGGCACCCCCCGCTAGAGTTCTGCCAGCTGAACTCATCAACTAAACACTTTTTTCTCCTGTATATGGAGGAAAAATGGTCTGGGGCCTAAACTTTGGTCAAGTGAACTGTATGTGTGTCCTGGAGGAAGGAGAAAAGTTGGGGTGGGGAAAGAAAGAGAAGGGTAGACAAAAAAATCAAAAGCAGAACTGTAGAAATTATAAATGTAGAATTAATGTTGGTAACAGACTATGATTAATAGATGCCCGGTGACAGAGCAAGAAACCACAAAGGGCAAAACTAAGAAAAAAACAGGAAGGCTTGCTTTACTTTATTCCGTATATGGATGTAAAACTTTAAGGAAGTATATGTAATTTTTGTGGTTTTATCCTATATAAGCTTGCACATTTTATCTGTGTGTGGGGGGGAGGGGTTCAGCTGCCTTGACTGACTCCCCCATGCATGCATGTTTGATCAATCAATAAAGGAACTACAGGCTGTCTGATCCAAAAATCAACCATGCGGTCAATTTTCCACAACATGGGCAACAATTGGGTTGCATATCTCTCATTTGGCTCTCAGTTGCATCCTTACTTCATTGGAGGTATTTGTGAACATTCTGCTCCGTTGCAGCTTCCCAAGGGGTAGTAAAGACAAAAGCTTCATTGCAGATGGGGCCCAGGCATTTTTACCTCCATGTTGCCTAATCTGGTTCAAGACAGCTTCCAGCACTGCTACTAGCAGCACAGCTCCACTGCTGCAGAAGAACACGCACCTACGTTCCCAGTATATGCAAGAGGTACAACATTAAAAAAGCACCCGAGCACTAAATTAAAAAAGGGATTTACCTATTTAACTGCCACTTTAGGCACTTAGACCCAAAGTTTAGATCCTCAGTCTCCCCTGCTCATCTGCTGCCTAATCCTGTAGGCATCTAAAGTCTGGAGGCACCAAAATTTCTGTCTGTGGGCATGTACTAAAGTGCCTGAGTCCAATGAGCAACTCAGCACCTAGTTTATGCCTAAGCTCTGGCAAGATCCTCAAACTAGGCATTCACCTGCCTCTCTGAGCACACCTAACCTGCACAAAACAGAGCAGGAGGATCCACCTGTGCCCTCCTTATACCCAATAGCCAGTGCACTCCCCTGGGATGTGGTTCAAATCCCCTAGGGCAGAGAGTGGGTGAGAAGGGCTCCAATTACTAAGTAATTAGTAGAACAGCAACAGGATTGATTCTCAGTGTCCAATGGGCAGGACACTCGCCTGGGAAATGGGACACCTAAATTCAAGTCCCTGCTCCAAATCAGGCAGAGTGGGAATTTGAACCCAAGACAAACTACTGGGCATAAATGAATGATAGCTTTCAATGTCAGAAAAGTGGCAGGATTTTCTTAATCCAGTTCACTAATTCCTCTAATTGATATTTCCATAATACTCCTGCTGCTGGAGCATGGGTGTTCATATTAAGTAGCTTTCCTTCTCAAAAACTTCCATTTTTCTTCCTTGTCTGTAGTTAACATCTGTTGAACAAAACTGATGACAATAGGGGATTCGTTACTGTCATTCCAGTGGTAAACCATCAATCCAGATGTGTTAGAGGTTAAATCAAAACATGTTCCCATGTGTAATAGGAAGGGAACAGAAAGCTAAGCAGGCATGCTCTATGGCCAAATGTTTAACAGCTTTGATGGAGTTTGTGTAAATTTCTAGTCATTCAGCTTATTAATACATTCCACATTTCCCCCCCTTTCCTTGTCGCTTTCTGTTTGTTTTTCCTTTGTTTATAGTCAATTCATATTAGTTTGCTTCATAATTCAAGCATGATGTTATGTTACCATTCCAGTTTTTAATTTAGCTAGTATATTAATCCTGATAATGCACCTGTGGTTTCACTCATTCTTACTCTGCCTTAATAGACATGTCCCCATACACTCCATTCATTACCCTATATGAAAGAATGAAATGAAAAAACTGTGTACCATAGTAAATCACCTCAATCATCAAACAACCATTTGACCAAATGCTGTAACCTGAAATGTATAAAAGTATATTTAAGAGTGGCAGCATGAAGTAGCCTGGGTCTTCAATGCTATCCGCAATGTATTTGTATCCTGGACAGAGAATACACCTCTATCAGACAAAATAGTGTGTGCTTCTAACACTAAAAATCCTTGAGAAGGTTTTGCACACATTGTTGAATTATTGCCACCCTGAAACATCTATGGGCTTTCTTCTAGGCATTCTAAGGTCTAGTAAATGCTGGCATATATTTTCAGGATTGTGCTTGTACATTATCACTCCAGAGATTTTAGCTCCTGACCATAGTAGTTCACTAAGTTATGAAAAACTTCAGTTGGGACTTCCAGGCACTACTACCATACAAATAACCACCAAACCAATCCATCATGAAGGCTAGTGATGGATGAGCTTTAACAAGGTTCTGAGATTAGGGTACTTAGGTAGTTTCTGTAAGCATCTGAAAGTTTGAATACTTCTCCACACTTGTGTAGAATCAAGAGATTTAGATAAATTCATCCAGAAATCTAAAAGAGATGGGCTGATAACTCCTGCTTCTGACTGGGTTAGGAATATCCCAAGAACTCCTCCTCTATCCTGATATTTTAACATCTCTACTTGCAGTCCGGGGCAGAAGCAAACAAACAAAAAAATCCAGCAGAACTAAGGAACTGAAAAGCCAATGAAGTTTGCTGCAGAGCTTTTAGTTTGGCTGAAATACCCATGAATACATCAAACGTAACTCAAACAGTTCAAAGTGCCCTGGGGAAAAAGATCAAATTAGTGGGTAAACTAAAGACTGTATGATTATTAATGACTCTCAGAGGAAGAGGAAAAGCCTAAATGAACAAACAGTCTAAGGTGGTCTATTTTATAGGGCAACACAAAGCAGTATTATTACATAACTATGAGTGGCCACTGATGGCCAGCAAAGAATTGTAATAGTTGATCAACAAGGAAAAAAAACCCACCACAACCACCCAGCATAATTGCTTGACCTCATTAGTCTCTTTGTATTTAAGCAACTTCAGGTATCGGAAGAGAGACATGCCTTTGCCTCCTTCCCCCCCACAAAGATAGTCATTGGGCCTCACATTTTGTTATGATCTGTATTACTTCAGTACATAGAGAACCAAACCCCACCAGATTACATCTGCACAGAACAACGGCAGAGAGAGAACCCAGGCCCTGAAGAGATTCAGTCTAAATAGAAAAGATGTGGTAGGATAATCAATGACTTGCTCAAGATCACGCAGAAGGGCAGTGGAAAAGCCAGGAACAGAACACAGGTCTACTGAGTCCAACAGTGCCCCATCTATTTGAGCATGTTGGGTTCTGGACAGCTGGTACATAAGATCCAGAAAGCACAGGGCTCCTAAACCCTTGACTCAAGAGAAACTCTAGGCCAGACCATCCCTTCCTTAACCTAGTTCTGGACCTGGAAGGGATCCTCCACAAGCAGAAGGGGGGCAGGATTTTCAACCATCTTTATGGCACAGCCCTCAGCCACATCTGGACTCTGCAGAGTCTTCTACAAACAGTCTGTGGTCAGTTTGGGGTGGGGGGTGAATGGCCTGGGAGGAGAAGGGATTAGATCCCCACTATGGCTGAGCAGAGATTTCTCAGAGAAGGTAATAGTGGCTAGGGCTGTGTCATAAACAGATAGCCAGGTTTACTGGACGTCTTAACCCTTTACTAACACCTGACCAGAGGACCAATCAGGAGACAAGATACCTTCAAATCTTGGTGGAGGGAAGCCTTTGTTTGTGCTTTCTGGGGTTTTTTTTTTTTTTCATTCTCTCAGGGATCTAAGAGGGACCAGACAGGTATACAGACTCTCCAATCTTCTGTTCAATTTAGTAAGTACCAGTTAGAAAGGTGGTTTAGTCTTTTGTTTGTTTGTTTGTTTTTCTTTATTTGCAAATGTGTATTTTGCTGGAAGGATTGTATCTCTGCTGCAACTTGTATTTGTGCTGGGGGGAGGATTCTCCCTGGTGTCTATAAGCTGAAGGACCCTGTAACATTTTCCATCTTGATTTTACAGAGACAACTTTTACTTTTTTCTTTCTTTTATTAAAAGCTTTTCTTTTTAAGAACCTGATTGATTTTTTGGTTATCTTGTGTAAGACCCAAGGGGAGGGAGTCTGCACTCACCAGGGAATTTGTGGAGGAAGGAGAAGAAGGGGGAGAAAAAGTCTGATTTCTCTCTGTGTTAGATTATTGTCTCTCTCTCTCAGGGAGAGTCTGGGACGGGGAGAGAATGGGGGAAGGTGAATTTCCTCTCTGTTTTAAGATTCAAGGAGTTGAATCACAGGGATCTCCCGTGTTACCCAGGGAGGGGGAATCTCTGAGGAAGAAAGGAGGGAGAAATGGTTTATTTCCTTTTGTTGTGAGAACCAAGGGGTTTTGGTCTTGGGGTCCCAGGGAAGGGTTTGGGGGCCAGAAAGTGCCCCAAAACACTACATTTTTGGTGGTGGCAGCTCTATCATTTCTAAGCTAGTAATTAAGCTGTCATAAATAGATAGCTAAGGGTTAATGTTTCTTTACCTGTAAAGGGTTAACAAGGGAACCAACACCTGACCAGAGGACCAATCAGGAAACTGGATTTTTCAAAGTCAGGGAGGAATTTTTGGACTCTGAGTCTTTTGTTTGCTCTAGCTATGAGAAGGTTCTTCTATCGTCTTATCTTCTGTTTCCAACTTGTAAGTACAGGTAGAAAAAACAATATAGGCTTTTATGTTGTTTTGGGTGTATTTACATGTGTGTAACTTGCTGGAATGTTTCAAATTGGATATCTTTTGAATCAGACTGTTTATTCATATTTTCTTATAAACAATAGCCCTGTATGTCATCTTGATGCAGAGTTTATATTCTTATGTCTTTTTCATTCTTTTTTTTTTATATAAAGTTTTCTTTTTAAGACTTGTTTGAGTTTTTCTCTCTGGGTAGCTTAAGGAACAAGGGGAGGGAATTCTCTTTGTGTTAGATCTACGGAGGGTAGCTCTGCAGCACCAGGGAGTTGGTGGGAGGGGAAAGAGATAGGATCATCTCTGTTTCCTTGTATTTGGGGTTTGTCTCTTTGTGGAATAAAGGAGACATGCTTCTTGGTATTGTGATGTAAAGAGATTGCATCCATACTATCAGGTTAGCCCAGGGAGGAAAGTCTGGGTGGGAGACCAGAGGGGGCCAAAACCCTGGAATTTTAGATGGTGGCAGCGAGATCAAAGCTAAGCTAGTAAGTAAGCTTAGAGGGGTTCATGCTAAGCACCCAGATTTTGGACGCTAAGGTCCAGATTTGGGAGAAAGGCTTATGATATAAGCTTAGAGGAATTCATGCTGGTACCCCATCTTTTGGACGCTAAGGTTCAGAGTGGGGGTTCATACCATGACAGGCTGTATTAACTTTTTTTGGATGGGGAGCAGCATGCAGAACAAGATATTGCCTTTACAATTTCCACATGCACAAAGCAGTGTGTGGAAGTGGGAGAGGGATAGCTCAGTAATTACAGGAATAATTGCACTTCTGTAGCACCTTTCCTCTGAAGATCTCAAAGTAATTAAGTCACAATACCCCAGTGAATTTGGGCAATGTGGCAACCATTTTCAAGGAAGGTAAAACAGCAGCACAGAAAGGACATGTTACTTGCCCAAGGTCATATAGTGAGTCACTTGCAATGCTGGGAACAGAACTCTTACCTCTTATCCCCTGCTCTAATCACTCAGTAACTCACCTTCCCACAGATTACTTCCTTTCTGCACAGTCTTTAGCAAGTGGGGCAAAACGATCTTCACTTTCCTGGGGGGTAAACGTAATCCCAGGCAAAGCAGCTAGCAAATATCTTGCAGAGTTCCACTGCTCCTGAGCAATGAAGTTGATTAATACAGCATGACCTGATAAGTGATAAAAATCTCTCTGTGATGGAATTGTTAAATTAACTTTTAAAATTGTTCACTCCTCTGATTTCTATTTGATCATTCTCTGTGGGGTGTGTGGAATTATGATTATTGTACTTGCCAAGATTTTATTTAAGATCACAATTACTTGAATAGACTATTTCAAAGGGCTTTTCCTTCTCCCTCTATTCCTTTTTTTAAAAAATTCTTAGCTGTTAATGATCAGTCTATCACTCATCACAGGCAACTGATCCAACTTGGCAAATATTTGGGTTGTATGATTACATTAGTAAATTTCAGATTCACGGAGAAAAGCGAGATCAACATTAATTCAATTCATTCTCCCCCACCCCCTCCTGAGTGTTTGCAGAGAATATGCTGCCTTTATTCTCAATGAAGGAGGCCACTGCCTATGGGCCCCACTGTAGGCAAGCATCCCTCAAGACAGCAGCATTTAAGCATGCGCTTAAAACTCACTGTCATCAATTAAGCACACACTTAAGCATGTTCCTAAATCGGGCCCCATGTTTTGATTTTAAACAGTTTCCTGGAGGGGAAAAAAGTTTGACAGTTTTGAAAAGTTCTGCTGTCAGCTCAAGGTTCCCTCCCCCCTTTCACATCCAGAGGATGAATCGTTCCATTTCTTTCTGAAGGGACATCATTAATTCAGGTGTCTGTTATAAAGGTGTATTTTGCTGATATGTTCAGTACGTCACTCTCACCAAATCTCTCCCCTCTTGCAACTCTGCAGCACAAACTATCACAGTCTGCAGCCACTTCACCATTGAGGAAAATAATTATCCAAAACGTAATTAAATTAATTGACCAGGAAAGTGATTTTGTGGGTCTTTGGGGATAATTACAAACAACATTTTTGATGCATTTATATTGTAAAGCACACAGTGCCACAATGGTGATTAATTCTCCTTGTTTTATTTTTCACTCTATGCAGTCATCCATCCACCCACCCAGAAACAATATGAACTGGAATATTTATAATGTATTTATTCTTAACGATCTCTGTGTATCTGAACTAGCAGTGTTCTGTGGAATCTCTTTTCTGTCCTTTATTCTGTTTAATGGAGTTTCAGCATAATGAAATTACAGCAAGGGGCTAGTTTAGACACAGTATGAATGATTTTCAACATGCACCTAAAGTTCTGTCAGCTCACTCCATTCTACTAAATTATCACAGCTGTAGTGAGGCCCAACTTTGCATTCCTAGGACCCCAAACCTCTGCTGACTTCTACGGGTATTCTGGGTAACAAGAAATACAAGTGCAGGACCACAGATGAGCTGAAGACTTACAGGTTTATGGGACACCTTGAACATGTTCTCAGCTCAGTGTCAAACAGCATACTTCCCTTGCAGTCATATGGAGCTATGCAAATTTTATACCATCTAAGGATCTAAGCTAGTATTTTCTGGTTTTGGTGTAAGCCAGTTGCTCAATATTAACAGAGTCTGATTGGGTTTACAAGGCGGGTGGGGAGTGGCAGGCTAGTCTGCCAACATTAGCATGTAGCAACATAAAACTCACCATGCAATGTGGATAAGCGAAGTGTAACTCCAGTGGATCACCATATTAAAATTTACTTGCCTAGCAGGCATTTCTCTTCTATATTGGGTTGATTATATATATATATGTTTAGATACAGTGAAAGAGTAGAAGTGAAGACAACAGGGAAACCATGTTAAAGAAAGTAACATCTAGAACCGTCTCTGGGAATGCAAGTTCACAATACTTACATTACATTTTAATAGTCAATACAATTCAAGATCTTATGGGCCAGATCCTCAGATGGTATACATCTGGATATCTTCAATGATGTCAAGACATGCTGATTTATACCATCTAAAGATCTGACTCTCTATGGCCAGATTTTCAGAGATGCTGAACATTTGTTTCTACTATTGAAGTCAGAGTGTGCAGAAGTTCTCAGGCCAGAGCTCTTTGGCTTTTGTGATGTGCAATATTGGTGAGTGCATTTTCTGAAGCTGCAAGGAAAGATCTGCTACTTTCAGGCATTATGGACTGTCAGCTTTTTTTAAATAAATAGTTTTCTTTGCTGTACAAAGGGGCATGAATAAATTCAAGTGTAATAAGGATTCTACCGTATTAACCTGAGAATGCATGCATTGCAACAGCAGGACGTTGTAGTAGAGCAACAACAACAACGAGATTTGGAGCCGGGAGGAGGTATGATGGTCCAGAAGAGGACACTGTCCTGAACGCTGTTCTCAATAGAACTCCATTTAACACAGGTGACCAATCAGTTGCCTAGCACCATCCAATCAGCATATGACAGAATGCTCTGGTGGTATCAGTACCATGTAACTGATGCTTTCTTTTGCTTAGAGAGTGAAATGGACTGCATGAGAAGCCAGTGTTTTTGTGTTTTTTTATTTTTTAAAACAAGAAATGAAAAACTGGGTGGAGAGAATAGTTAAAGGAGGAAATGAGATTTGCTTTCAGTAATTTGTATGAGAAACAAATAAGTATATTTCAGTAGTAAACAGAACTTTTAGAAGTCACTCTAACCTGGGAATTAATAAATGTGAGTATGTATGTACTCTCACACGTAGGCGTGTGTGTTTCCAAATGATGACACATTCAGTAAACTTCAGAAATGCAGTTTCAGCTGTGCTCAGGTGGGATTTAACACTGGCACACTACGTTGCATTCTTGATGTCAGTGATTCACAGGAGTGATTACACTTGGAATAGATGACCTTGGAAAAAGGATAGAAAGCCATTTTAGAAACTATTGAACGGCACTGAAATTTCCGTGAGGAATGGTAAGCCTCCAGTCTACAGAACCCTCAATGTAGTCAAAAGCAGGTTGCCTCTTGCATGCATGCAGTCACAATCTATGGAACTATTTTGGCTGTGCATGCATAGCCACAGGCAAGAGACAGTCCTATATGTGAGCCGGATTAATCTATATCAGAACGAGGGAAACAGCAAAAGGTAGTGGTAGAAGCATTTGTTCTTGAACCTGAAGGTCATAGACCAGCACAAGTCCAGATAAAAAAATCAGTCAAAATCCTGTGAGCTCTAATGAAGTCTCCTTATTTACTGTAATGTAATTTCCAAGAGCAGCATTTGGCCCTAAAGTTCTGTTCCCTTGTATATGCAACTGGCTGAAGACTACGGCGTCTGACTACAGGAAACAAAGATCACTGCCACTCATACTGAAACATATAGGGTTAGGCTAACTCTTATCTTAACCTAAGCCTCAACACTGATCTGTATTGTATACTGAAGCAGTATCAAGGAGCAGTTTCTCTGCCCTCATAGCTTTGGCTTGGGGACTGCTCTAACTTACATGGGTTGGACATGGTTACCTAAATTCTGCTCCCTCTTTCTGACCTGACATCCTCTACAGCAGAGAACACAGTAGTGAGGCATAGGAGCTGGGTCTGCAAGCACCATACCCACTAAGAACTCCTCCCAGCCACAGGAATTTTCAAAGATGACTGGCAGATACGGTCCACTCCCTTCTCACCACTCGGGTGACTCAAAGGGGGTGGATTCGGGTAGATACTCTGTCCCAAGAGTCTAGACAAAGCAGAAAATCAAAGATCTCAGAACTTTTAGAGATTAATCCAAAATGCTATTGCCTTCCATCTACTCAGATGGCTACAAATACTTCGGTTTTAAAAAGCTTACTTTGAGTTTGTGCAAAAACTTGGAACAACAAAAGCCCTCGCTTCTGGGCTGAAGAGATGGATGGAGAGTCTTAATTGTTTCTTGTGGCTTATTCCTGCCTTGATCATTTGGATGATTTTCTTTGCAGTCCATTACAAACTCCATTAAATTTCCCTGCCTAGCAGGCATTTCTCCTTCATATAATCAGTTTCATTCTTGTCAAAGATAAATTACTTAAGTGGATAACTTGCTCCTATACAAATGAAGCTTTCTTTGAAATTGTGTTGATAAGCAGTACTATAGCAAGGCACCAGATAGAAAGTTTCTATGTTCTTTAGCTTTTTAGTTCTATTGAATTAAATCAGTGCATCACTGTTTTTCTACCTGAGTTGCATTGTGTTCTAATTGCTACACAGCCTGCTGAACGCCTTTTAAGTGAAATGTTCTATAACAAGCTGCTCAGGTTGAAGAGTTTTGCTCTTTTTTTAGTGTCTTAGTCAACTTGACTCAATATAGTTTGTCAACTATTCATAGAGCATCTCCCTCCACCCCCGATATTACTTTCCTGTTCCCCTTAGAGACAGAAGGGGCCCCACATTTGCATGGAAAAAATATTTGAGCATTTTTGTGCTTATATTTTCCACATGCATTTACATGAATAAGCACACAATTATTGCAGTTGGAACTGGGTATTTAGACACATGCAATATAGTAAGCATGCATGCAATTCTGTTCTTAAATTTTGGCCGCCTTATAAAATGTATCACTAAAAGGAATAACTGAGCCAAATACAGAAGCTACACGGATTTACAGCAGCTGAGGACCTGGTCCCTTGTTCTTGTTAAAGAATTAAAAAAAAAAAATCCACACTGGCACTTATCTGCCCTACAGCAGAGGGTCAAGTTCTCAGCACAGAGAACAAGGAACAAACAGCCAAGGATCCTGATGTCATGTCCACACTAAGCAGCAATGAAAAGGCACACTAGGTGCTTAGTATGCACCAGCAGGGTCTGTGTGGAGCAGTTAGCATACAACATGTGAGAGATTTAGAAATCACATTTCCTCAGTGCACACTGAACACTGTCCGTAATTGTCTGTGTTAAACACACACTGGAAGTGTGATGGGTAGCTTACACTATGGCTATTTCTGTTGCACGTTTTCTGTGAATAAAGCAAATACTGGAAACCCCTGGCATCCTTCCCCTGGTCTAAATTCACTTGGTGAATTGTTTTTATATATTTTTAATTACAAGCATTTCCATGGCTCTCATCATTATAGCATCTCACATGCATTAATCAATCATCCTGAGCTAGAAGAGTATTATCTTCAATTTACAGATGGGGAACTGCCAGAGAGATTGAGTGACTTACCCAGGGAGTCTGTGGTACAGTCAGGGTTGGAACTCAGAACTTGTTCAGAATGTTTTGTTTTGTTCAGAATTAGGAACACCCTCCATTCCCAAGGTGTTTGTAACTCTGAGGTTCTATTGTACATTCCTCCCTTTCACTTCACTGGGGCTTCAGATGGAATAGGGCCCGACTTGGCATGAGTAAGGGTTTCACAAACCAGTCCTAAGAATCTGTTAATTCATTATGGGCTAGATTCTGCTGCCCTATCTCGAGGGCTTGGAATTTACTTTGTGAGAAGTCCCATGGAAACCAATAGAAACGCTTATGGAGTAAGCCATCACTGTGATCAAGGAATGGAGAACTTAGTGCTGTAATTACAGTAATGCTGAAGTGGGTGTAATATCTTAATTAACTCATTTTAAAGAGAGCTTAGCAGTTATGACAAAGTCAGTGTAGCTTAGTGCACCAAGTCATTAACTACGTAACCTACTTTCTTTCCAATAAGAAAATCACAGAATTGTGCATCAATGTATCATTTTCTAATGAGCTGTAATTAGGTATTAATTAACCCATTAATTGATTAGTCATAAGAGTGATTTACTAAAGATATTAGTTTGTGTTTCCCAGTAACTAGTTTTAAACCAAGAGAAAATGCATTGTTAAATATTATGCATATGAGATGCATAGTAAGTTAGATATCTGGACTTTAGTGTCAGTATTAGCAACTGACACCTTGGTAATTCAATATACTACTGCTAGTTAAGTTTTTATTCCTGATGAGCTTAATGTATTGATAAAAGTGCATTTACATATTCAGTGCATTGTGAAATCAAGAGTAATTCAAAGAGTGTGCAAGAGAAACACAGTTAGAGAAAGAACAGTAAAAAGGCAGCAAAGTATTTGTTTTAAAGGACTATCTGCTCCACTGGCACACTGTTCTCTGCTTTGTGTCAGCTGAAGGGGAAATATTCCCCCTTCTCATTTTCCTTTCCTAGATGACTTACAATGAGGTGCATGAGAGCAGTTCCTGATTCCACGCTGAATGTCTGCAGGGAGCTCTGTTGTTCTTAAAGCCTTCCTTAGGGTATGTCTGCACTATGGGATTATTCCAATTTTATATAAACCGGTTTTGTAAAACAGATTGTAGAAAGTTGAGTGCACGAGGCCACACTAAGCACATTAATTTGGTGGTGTGCATCCATGGTCCGAGGCTAGCATCGATTTCTGGAGCGTTGCACTTTGAGTAGCTATCCCGTAGCTATCCCATAGTTCCCGCAGTCTCCCCCACCCATTGGAATTCTGGGTTGAGACCCCAATGCACGATGGTGCAAAAACAGTGTTGTGGGTGATTCTGGGTAAATGTCATCACTCATTTCTTCCTCCGTGAAAGCATGCAACAACATTTCCGCGCTCGTTTCTCCTGATTGCTGCAGAACGCCAAGCACGTCAGCCCATGAGCCCCGTCAGCTTTGTTTTTTTTTTTTTTTAAACACAGACCGATGACTGGATGTTCTTAACAGAGGGCGTCTGCATGCACACAACAGCTCAATTGCCTTTGCAAGAAGCAGAGGACGGTTAAGTTTTTCTGTACACGCTGCCAGGCCCATTGTAAATTGCAATGAGACGATGGTTATCAGTCATCTGTACTGTTTGCTGCCTGTCATGGTGCCCTGGCTGAGTCGCTGGCGCAAGACAAAAAATGGGAATGACCCCCGAGATCCCCTCCTTTATGGACTAAAAATAAGAGTCATCCGCTAGATATAGTGCAAGTTACTAGAGAACCAGGGACCGGAGAGCACAGCCGCTCTTCCAGACCCGCAGAAATGAATGAGGTACATATTACTTCGGGGGTGCCCTGCAACGCCCCACCCATTGCCTCCCTGCTTCCCAACCCCCTGGGCTACCGTTGCAATTCCCCCCATTGTGTGATGAAGTAATAAAGAGCAGAATAAGAAACACTTGACTTGTTAGTGAATAAAAATGAGGGGAGCAGCCTCCACGCCAAGTGATAGCCAGGAGTTAGAATTCTTTTCTTTACACAGAAGGCGGGCTGATGGGCCAGCCCCAGTGCCTATGATGAAACGGTTACCTCAGCCGTCTGTACCATCAGACGGAAGACCAGGAGTCATTCCTATTTTACCCAAGGCCCCAGCCTACCTAACAGCCACCAGTGAGCACCGTCAACAGGCGAGAAAGAAACGACGGATAGCAGTCATAATGTACGCTCCACAGGGAAGGGAGAAAGGGAGTTGCGTTCAGCCAAGCGCAATGTGTCTACCACAGCATGCTAGGTGACATAGGGTGACATGGAAAAAAAGTCAAGAAAACGATTTTTTTCCCCCCTTTCTTTCACAGAGGAGGAGGGTAAATTAACAAAACTATAGCCTCTGAACTCACCCAGACATATTTTGAAGCCCTACATGCATTGGGAGCTCACCAAGAATGCAAATACTTTTCAGAGACTGTGGATGGCTATCCTCAGTACCTCCTCGCCTCCAGTAGCGTCATTGGATTCTTTTCGCTTTCCATTCGCTTTGTCACACAGCACTGTGCTCTGGAACTCTGTATCATAGCCGAGATTTTTTCAAATGCTTTGTTGTCACTCTACTGAATGGAAGCCTCTGACTAAAATAGATTTGTCTCCCCTACACAGCAGTCAGATCCAGTATCTGCTCCCGTATTGTGATGCTTGGAGCTGTTTGTATTGTGGGACGGCAATCACACCGTGGCTGATCAGAGCTCCACACTGGGCAAACAGGAAATGAAATTCAAAAGTTTGCGGGACTTTTCCTGTTTACCTGGCCAGTGCATTCGAGTTCAGATTGCTGTCCAGAGCAGTCACAATGGTGCACTGTGAGATACCACCCGGAGGCCAATACCGTCAATTTGCAGCCACACTAACCCTAATGCGATATGATAATACCGATTTCAGCGCTACTCCTCTAGTCGGGGAGGAGTACAGAAACTGGTTTAAAGAGCCCTTTATATCAATATAAAGGGCCATGTTTTGTGGACGAGTCCAGCGGTAAATCGGTTTAACGCTGCTAAAATCGGTTTAAACGTGTAGTGTAGACCAGGCCTTAGTCTAGATGAAGCTTGTTATACAGAGTGAGCAGCACTTTAAAAATAGATGGTAAGCACACTACACTGTTTGCCTTCAGCAGATGCTGCCCTATGGTCAAGGTGGGAAATGTTTCAAATGAATTCTGGTCAGTTTAACTACTGCAGGTTGTTTGAGTCAAGTTTTCAGTAATGCTCCTTGCAGCTGTATTCTGGACATTAAATAAATAAAAAACATGAACCAAACTTGACAGTGCTACGCATCTTTTATCCATGGATCTCAAAGCACTTTGCAATCATTGAGATTTTCTCAAAGGCACAAATGCGTTATGCACCAACTCCCTTTGACTTTCATTGGGCAGCTATCCTCTCCCATCCTGTCCATTTCTTTAAGACAATAACCCCTGTGAAGTAAAGGGAGGATTGTATTATATCCATAGAGAAGGTGACAACTGATAAAATTCACATTTGTATTCTGGGTAAAGGATTCAAAAACACCACAGCTTAGCCAGACTATTGTGGCAATATTTGTTTAAGTTTTGCAGTTTGTTTTGCCAGGGAAGAATGAAGTGACTGCATTATTTGTCTGGACCAAAAAAAAAAAAAAAAAAAAAAGTTAGAAGTAGAGCTGGAAAGAGTACTGTGAAAACCTCTTAGACCTGAGCTCCACCATTAGAGCAATCTGATATGCATCCCACCTGTCAGTTTGTCCATGGGCTTGTGTTGTCAGCAATACACTCCATCACGTTTTATAAGATGAAGTCTTTCTGAACTATGAGTCGTTTGCTATCAATCAGGAGCAAGTGAAGAGCATCGTTTTGGTTCTAACAAGCTGCATAGTCATTGTTTATAATTGTGAGCTTTGATGTGAGTGTTAATTTTGTGAGACATGCCATTAGTTTCTCTCGATGGATGTGTGCTCAAGCGCATTAGAAGCCAATCACATCTACTGCAATGGTAACTTAGTGGCAGAAGGATTTGCATCTCTTCCTAGGAGTCAATTATGCAAAGCATTGGCGAGCCTCTGTGCAAAACCATGAATCATCCAGGGACATCCAAGTGACCTGTGGAGGTTCCTTGCAGGACTGAGACACACAAAACAAGGCATCATCAGGACTGTGCTGAGGACATAGAATTAGCTGCTAAGTCAAAAAAGAAAATCATCAGTCAGTGGGAGACCATTAAGTCAATGAGATGTAATGGACTCAGAGGTCCTATTTCTGGTCTGGTTTAGAATTCTTCCAACTCCATTGCCTCCACAAGGGATGCATAGACTAATGACCCACTATGTTGAAAATGCTGGTTGTAGTCAGAAAAATAAACTAACTTGAAAAGCTGGTGTCTCTCATCAACAGAAGTCGGTCCAATAAGATATTACTTCATCCACCATCTCACAGTTGTAAGAAAGGGTTCTTCACATGGAGACTGCTCCCTCACGGCCCAGTTCTCCTCCTGCTTACACCAGTTTCCATTCACTTTGTGGAGTTATGCCTGATTTACACTAGAGTAAGTGAAAGGAAAAAAATCAGGCCATGTGAGCATTTGAAGTGCTACCTTCTGGCTTTACTGACACAGACAATCTTTGAGTGCTGTTAGCTCTTCAGTCATTGCACCTGTCAGGATGAACTATACTGTATTCTGCCTCATGCATCATCAGCCAAGTTTTCCAGGATGTTGTGGCTGGAAATTCAAATCCCTGACTGAGGTCTACAATACAAAGACATGTTTTCACTTGCAGAACTGTTACTGCTGAGAAACAGACGCTGAACCCCCATGCTAGTACTACATGGACAACTCAACTGTATTAGCTCCTAGGTTGGGACACATTCAGTGGCAGAAAACTTAAGCTGCTGGTGTACAAAAAATGGGGAGATGTTCAGGGTAATCCATCCAACATCTTTCACCAGGGCCAAATTCACTTTGGTGGAAAAACAAAGCCGGGGTGAGGGGAAATGGGAAGAGTGAGAAAACGGCCCTTTCAAAGTCAATTGATCTGTTTGGCAGAAGTAGATTCAGTTAAGTGACCAGAGACATAAGAGGCCTGAAGGAAAAAAAAAAAGTAAAGCTGGCTGGAAAAAAAATTAAAGCAGATTCCTTTGCAAGAAGCACTTTTGTTGAAACTGCAAGATTCTGTGGGAACATACTGATTCTGATGCAATTTCTTTTAACAGGAAAAAAAGTCAAAATAAGTTATTTAGGACTTGATTTTATTCTGAGAGTGTCCAAACGTTTAATTTCCATAAGGTAAAAACAGTGTGTTTCAACTTCGTTGTTTTGATTCATTTTATTTTGATTTGTATCAAAATATTTGTTTTCTTCACTTATAAAATATTATAATATTTCAACATTATTGAAATGAAGTGAGATGATCACGCTAAATCTGCATTTCAGATTTTTCACACTACAAAAATTTTTTGAAATTTCTAATTTCAGTCTAGGTTTGAACAAGGAAGTTTTGAAACATCCAAATTTCCCACCAAACAGAAATTTCATGTTCTGACCAGATCTTGAAAGGAGACTTGATTAAAAAACTCAAACAGACTGGAAAACCTATGGCAAAAAAATAGGTATATAAACATGCAGAACTCCGACTATAGGCAAGATTTGTACCAGTTTAATCTTCATAGTACCAAGCTGTGGACATGATTTGCTTCTCATGCTGGCATAACCCCTTTGACAGCAATTGAGTTACTCTTGATTTACATTAGTTTAAGTGAAAGCAGGATGAGGCTTTGTATCTAAGCCAGTATTAACAAATATAGTGAGACTCAGTAATTTAAATATACACAGTATAGTTATCTACCTGCCCTTGAATCTTCAGGAAGATTTTGAGCTGTCAGAAAAGGAAAATTCCTCTCAAACGAAAATGTTTGACCGAAGCCTCTCTCTTTGGATACTAACTGGCATTGGTTCAGGCAGGGTTTCTAAATGAACGTTCACATGCATACCAGGGAAGGAGCCACCACACTGCTTCTGCTAATACTGCACAATCGTAACCTTTGTTTTTATTTTCCCCTTTACACAGTATTTTAAAAGGTGGTGGTTCTGAAGACAGAGTTAACTTTGAGAGAAAAAATAACTACTCTTAATAGAAGCCCGTGATTTTTTGAGGGCCAGAGACTCAAGTGGAATTTCAGAAGAAAGGGATCTCTGATCTCTCACAAGTGAGGGAAATGATAAATCACATTATCCTTGTATCTTCAGGCTGAAAAAAGTTCCTTTGGAAATTTGATTCATTTGCTGTAAAAAAACCACACACACAAAAACCCACCATCTTGGAATTGCTTCGCTTTACCCCACAATTTCCTGCTTCTCCTAATCTTATGAGATGTCACCATCAGGGTCATAAACAAAGTGACCTTGATATTCCATTTTTTCCCACTCCTCCCAGCAGGTGATGTTTCAAGTTATTTATCAAGCCAATCTAGAAAGTAATATTGATACTGGGCCAGATGCCTAGGTCCTTACTCATTTTATACTTGGGCAAACTCCATGGGTCAAGGCCAGAGAAGAGAGAGCTTTCAAGCATCTTAAGTGGCTGAAGGGTTAGCGCTCACCACAGACTGGGACAGACCTCAGTGGCTTTGCTACTTCTGAGGTGCAAAACACTGGGACAATCCTGAGCCCATAGAACGGGGCATCTGGCAGTGTGAACTGAGCACCTTTACAGATTTTTCCAGTCCAGCTCTCTCAAAAAAAGGGGACAATCCTAGCAAAACCTGAACATGTGGCAACCCTAGCCTTCAGGGAGGCCCTCACTTGTACCTCTGTTGCAATGGATCCTATGGACCATCGCAGAGGTGCAGAATCAGAGGGGCCAGTCCAGCCAAACTATGGTACCACATCTCCTCCAGCCCACCTTGACTGCTCCTTGTGGAACAAAGCTGGCAAGGCTCAGTTCTGCGCTTGAAGAGGGCCCTGTGGGGCTGGAATGATTTGCTGAGCGGAAGCAGGTAGGGCATGTAATTAGTTAGTAGGTAATTTGCACCAGCTCAATTAAGTTAGCACAATGTGGCTGCTGTGCAAAGGTGATGCACCCTTTAACTCCTCCCCATACCTTTAAAATTAACATGGAGCTGCGTCCCCCTGCATGTCAATTTCTTTTTTCTACATGAAATAATCATCTTCTTTGTAAATCTTTAATGACCTTCTGTCTTCTAAATGTCACTCCATCATTAGCACCTGGCTTAAAAGGTCAAGTGTTAAAACTGTTCCGTTACTCAAATCAGCAAGGAAATCTGTGTTTACATGTTAAGGGTAATTCTGAGCTAGCAGAAGTCAGTGGAGTTACTCCAGATTTACCCCAGTATAACTCAGGTCAGAATCTTGCCCTGAAACTAAAGGCAGCAAGCCTCCTTCATGTCAAATGAGCCTCAGCCCAGATAAAGTGGAGCCATATAAAAAGCGAGAAGGCAGGTAAGTTTCTGGGGCAATGAGTCCATAATTTCTCTGTTGAGACCGTCAACATGGGGACCAGATTGTATTAGTTATACTGGTAGGTTATGCAATAGGAACTCTTGTCCACTAACAACTGGATTGTAAGCTGTGGGGGCTGACACCAATCTTTGTGCTGGGTTTTGGGTTTCCATTAACAAGTAGCCCAGTAACGCAATTGAAGTCATAACGCAGATCCAGCTATTTGAAGTAAAACACTGACTTCTTTCAAGAGACAAAAATTCTACATAAAGCTTCTATCAAGAGTAGCACAAGTGTAACTTGAGAGAGAGAGAGCGAGAGCAAGCCATCTAAAGTACTTATATGGCCCACAGTACCATGCTATCTGAGTATCTCATGATCTTTAATGTACTTATCCTCCCAAGACCCCTGTGAAGTAGGTAAATTCTGTTAGCCTCATTTTACAGATGGGGAACTGAAGCACAGAGATAGTAAGCGACTTGCCCAAGATCACACACAGTCCGTGGTAAAGGAGAGAACTGAACATGAAACTGATTTCCACCCTAACTGCTGGACCGTTCTTCTCCTCCATACAAGGCAGAATTCGGCCAAGTGAAACCAATGGAGATCCACCACCATGATTATTGGGAGGCAGCATAATCCAGTGGTTAGGGCATTTCTGCAGGATTCAGGAGACCCAAGTTCTATCCCCAGTTCTGGCAATGACGTCGCCAATCACTTCACCACTCTGTGCCTTGATTTCCCCCATCTGGAATACAGTGATGATACATGCCTCTGTAAAACACTTTGAGGTTGACAGATGAAAATTGCTATGCAGGAGCCAAGTATAATTATGCCTTGCCTGTGTTTGGCCCATTGTTCACAGAACTGGTCAGCACAATTATGTATATTGGGAACTTTTTTTTTTTTTTTTTTTTTTTTTTTTTTTTACACACAAGTGTCCAAGTCTAATCTTTCTGAATGCTCCTGAGTAATTATAAAGAATGCTCAACAAGATCAACAAAAACAAGCATTTAAAGAATGCACTTCAGCCAAAACAGATTATTTCGTGTGTTTGCCAAATTTCTGACTGGCTCCTGTTGGTTACTGTGATGACTTTCCTGTCATCACGGATATCTTGCAGCACAGAGCTATATCACCAGTATCTCTTATTCTGTAGTTATTCACCCAGAAATAACTCTGTCAAACTACCAGGAAGTTTTGTGCATCTCTCTTCTGTAGGGCTTTTTGTACATTTACTGCTTTAAGTTTTGGCTTCGAATTTTAGCCTCCCTTAATGACATTGGTGTTTTTTGTCATTGGCAAAGGACCGAGTTCACATTAAAATACTGCACATTATCACAAGTCTGTCATAATGTTGGCATAGATACCAGAGACAAATGTGTCAAAATGTTAATTTCAGAAATAAGATAAGTAAGTTATCCATTAAATGTCCTCTTTTTGTTTTGCTGATTGCTAGGCATGCAGATTCATTTTTCACTTCTGAAGGGAATTGAGGTTTGATTCTTTCAAGACCTGCCTTATTATATTCTGCACAAAGCAGATGTGATTTTTCCAATTGTGTACTTTGTGTCAAATGTTCCTCTTAATATGGCCAATTAACTCCAAATCTTACTTTACTTTCAGTGATGTTTCAAAGGCTAGTACATTTTATGAGAGATCGGTTGCGGCAGGTTAAATGTGAACAAAAAGGTATCTTTAGCACAAGTGAATTAAACCAAATCTCAGAAGCAGCTTATCCAAGGGAGAAAGGATGCAAGATTTTCTCCCCTCACTACTTTGTATGAAACATTTATTAAAGCAAATAAAATTGTTGCAATTCCAGTCATTTTTCTTAATGAAAGCAGAAGTGTTATGTCCACAGCTGATACAATGTTAGTGCAGCTAGTAACCTGACAAAAGCCCAAGTTGTTTGAGTCTCTTGTAACAAGATTTAAAATTTTAAGAAAGGAGCCAGAAACTATGCTAGCAAGTACAGGCCACAAGCCTAATTTCAGTACTAGACAAACTGACTGAAACTATAGTAAAGAACAGATCAACACAATATGTTGTGGAGAGCTCCCTGTTGATGTGGGGTTTGGGAGGGGTGAAGGGTGGGGCTGGAGATGTTCATCATTCCCTTCCCCTTCCTTGTGTCCCACCAGCTCAGAGGAAATAAATAAGCTTGGGATGGGTTCCATGCCCCTGCTTTATGATAGGGATTCCCCTTTAGGAGAGCACTGGGGCAGCCATTACCTACATAAATCCTTCACGGGTAGTATTGTGTCAAGTACTAGGAGATGCAGGGGGCTGCCAGGGCTACAGGACCAATGGCAAGACAAAGGGCCTCTGTGCAGATACTCCAGGATCCAGGGCTCAGGAGTATCTCCAACATTTGTGGATGGTCCCCCCAGGACCCTTCTCACAATGGAACATTTACCAGGAGATCTTCACTAAGTGAAGATAAAGAAGATTTTCTCCTCTTCAATCACATCCCATGGGATGGGTTGACTGGTCCCGAGGGTGTTTCAGTGACCAGCCAGATGCAGCCAGTCAGACTTGTGGGAACCACTCTGACAGGACTCCTTTCCCATCAGTGAAATTACTATAGATTTATTCCCATGTGACTGAGAGCAGAATCTACCCATCTGTCTCCAGGATACTTCAAAATGCCTCTCATCCCAAACTCAGATCTTCTGGAGTAGATTCCCAAATCCAGCCCAGTGGCATATTAAAGTCCAATATGAGGGCTGTGTGTACTCAAGCCAGAATGCTCAGAAGGACTCTGCACCCACAGTTCGATCAGATTTTCATAGGAGTTCAACTTCCCTCTAAGCACCAAAATAAGTGACCAGATTTCCAGGAGAGCTTTGGGTGCACATTAGGGGCTGGGATCTTCCAAAAATGTTGTCATACGTGCTGCAGTGGGAATTGCTCACTATTCAGTACTTTTGAAAATCTGGTCCCATATGTAGGCATTTAAGTAGGAGCTGAGCTTTTCTGAAAAATCTAGCTCCCGGAATACAGACTAAACTGGACATGAAGTTTAAACAGTCCCCAGCTGTAAGATTTAACTATCTGAGATGAATCTAGGTAAGTAAGTACTAAGCTCTTCCTAGGTGTCTGCACAGGAAGGTCTGCACATACCATTTGCAAGGAGCTCAGAGACAGTGCTTGCAATATATTTCCAAAGTTAAAGCTAATCTCTTTTGTCTTCTCCAGTTCCAAAGCTTTTAAATGTCTTTGGAATTCTAGGATACGCTTATGAATATCATAATGCCAACCAATAGGAGCAACAGGTAGCACTGGAAAAAAATGACAAAGTAAATAGGGATTAAGATAATCAAATGTTAAGGATTAAAAGGACTGAATTTAACAGACAACTTGCTTCTTTAACTGCTGTAAAATTAAGCACCTGTCCCATTTTTGCTGTTTCATTCTTCTCCTTAGAGCTTTTCTTCATGAAATGCTGTAATCTTGATGGCTTAAGATATCGACGAGAAGCAGCAGTATCAAGAGGGGAAATCAAGTAGCTCAGCCTCTCATGAATAGGGAAGAGTTATACCGGAGATCGCAGGATGGAAACAGCGCAGCTCACATGAGACTCCTCCACAAATAACCCAACTGTCTGTCTCTCTCCACTGGGACCCTGAAAGGCGAATGCCCCAAGATAAAGCTTGACAGACAAATCTTATCTGCTCCATAGAATAGCTGCAACATCAGGAGAAAAATACTACATCTATAAATACCTCTATGGTGTCTTATGTCTATTCAGAATTAGGAGCTTTGGCTGTTGAACCTAAAGTCAGGTGCCTAAATCCATAGTTCAGCACTTAAGCAAGAGACATGATATTACGAGGTTCAGAGCTTTCCTGGATTCAGTTGGAGCTGTGGGTGCCCAGTATCTCAGGAAAACGTCAGGTTAAATATTCAAATATGGATTTAGATGGATGGCAAAAGCTAGACAAGTTTGAAAAAATGCCCTTGAGGTTTAGCCATCTCATATGGAAAAGTTCGAAAAAATGCCCTTGAGGTTTAGCCATCTCATATGGAAAAGTTCTCATGCCAAGGATTAGGGTTCACGCATCTGCATTCTAGACTCTGGCTAGATAATGCAGGCTCTATTAGCTTCCATAATAGACAACAATGCTAAGCTACGAAAGGCAGATTGCAGAGGGATGGCTTATGGTTTTGAGTGGTAAGTTATTGAGCTATATGAATAATACTTTGTGTTTACTCTTTTGAATCTTTAAAATTCCTCCCACAGGGTGAAAGCCATTGGATTACACTGAGTTCCTATAAAGAATACACTCTCTTGCTGAAGGATAGGTGAAGATATATAATAGAACCTTTAGTCTGAGGGCCTCAAGCACGTTACAAGTATTGTCTCACAGTTCCCCCAAGGCAGGCAAGTAATGTTATAAGTGGTAAGATGTCTGGGGCAGAGATTGTCATTTACTCTATCTTCACACAGTGCCAGTCAGAATGGGCCCCCTGTTTTGGTTACATTAAAGAAATAAATGCCCATTTCAAAGAAATTAACTTGTCTGAAGCCACAGTGTAAAGCAGAGGCAAAGTCAGAAACAGAATGAAGGAGTCCAGACTCTAAACATCCATTTCCATCACTGTTCCACACTAACTCTTATGAACCTCATTTCTTTTTAGTCATAGCCTTGGCAACCCTGGTGTACCCGAGCTCCTGAGCATGAAGACCTTTCTGATGGCACAGACAGCAGGTCTCCTTGTCTGTTACTAACAGTTGTTGCTTAATCACATGACGTTAATCCTTATGCTTATTTTTATAGAAGAAACCCCACACCCCGGCTTTCACTTTTCACATCCCCCACGTGCTCAGAGCATCTCCTTTCCCCAGCTCAAGCTAAGGTTAGAACAGTTTCTGTCATACTATAATTTTAAAAGAAGCATGAAAAGTCAGAATCTTGTGAGATGTGCAGGCATTTCTGTTGGGCATTTTTTGACCTCTATTACCTACAGATGTTTCATGTTCTAAGTGGAGAGCAGTTCAAGAGAGAAAAGTAACCTCACTTAGACTTTGAAATGCATGGGGCAAGCGAATGACAAGAAGTACAGAGCTCCAGGCAGAGTGGGCCAACCCCTGTGCTAGAAGCAAGGGCTCCTGGGTTTGATACTCAGTTCTGTCCCTGACTTGCGTGACCTTGGGCAAGTGGATTAATCTCTCTGGCCCAGATCCCCAAAGAGATAGCAAGGTTCCTAATTCCCCATTTCATTGGAACCTATATACCTCATTAGACCTGGGCCTCATTCCCTTTGCTCTCTATAAAATGGACATAAATATCCTTGTAAAGTACATGGAAAGCTCTACGTAAGTGGTAAACAGGATCAATAATAAATCTAGTTCACGTATTAGAACTGCTCTGCTTGTTACATTGTTGTAGGTACATATTGTTACACATGAACAGGACAGGAACAAGACTAGCTGTGCTAGCATCCTCCAAACTCTGTCCCTGACCTGGCGCAACCCATCTCCAAACCGATTCAGTCCTCTTTGTCCTCCCATAGCTTCAGAAAGACAGTCAGTGGGTTCAGGTATTTCCAATGTCACTACAACAAAAGCCAAGATGCCTCCTGGTGTTGACTCTGCTCCTGACCTCAGACACCACTGTAAACGAGGAGTGACACCATTGACTTTGGTGTCAGACTCGGGGGACGAGCGAGGATCAGGCTCGGTCTTAGTTTAGGCGTTTGTTTCCGCACCCAATTATAAAATCCCTCAGAAGGGGGGTTTATACAGAGGAAAAAAAAAAGACTGACACTGAAGAGTAGCTATGAGAATGGTACCATTATAATTACACTGAGATCTGTGCAGTCAATAAGCCATTGGGACACATGCACGTTCTCCCCTTCCTGCTTTGTTTCTCTACATTCTCGCTCTGGTGCTCAGAATGCTAAGAGGATGCAGTACATTTCAGTTACCTCAACTTGCCAAATATCCGAGGGCTCGGTATAACACCACATTGGCAGGCTGCTGACGATAAGTGCGTGCTAAGGAGGCTGTGAAATCAACACTGATCCACTTTTTAAAGGCCATTTATTTTCCTGTTTAACTCTGCTTCCTAGCTCTTCACTGAGTGTTTCGCACGGACATAAGCTCTGCTGGAATAAATGCCGATAGAGTACATAATCTTCGAGAGAAGAGGAAAGGCAGTGGGAATATGAAATGCTAGACACATGTTGAACTTAAATTGTTAGGATCCTTCTATGCATACTGATGTGAGTAGTCCCCTAGAATTATTCCTGGGAAAAGCATTTGCATGAGTAAGTGTTGCAGCATCAGAGAAAGAAATCGGCAATATTTTTATACATCTAACTTCTAAGGAGCCACTCACTTTGGTAGCAGGTTTCTGTACAAACTGATGAAATATGCAGTTCTATAACAAATGGGCAAGATCATTCTCCATATCCATGTGTAGCGAGGACCCTCCATACTTACATCTCATCCCTCCCAAATAGAAAGGGTGGGGGCTGAGGACCCTAGGAAGAGCTCTCTATAGGTTTGGGCCTGTCCTGGGAAAGGTGGCTGAAATGGGCTGGGCAGATCATCATCCCCCACACCCCACCAATCTTGTGGAGATTAGGGGCCTGTATTACATTTCCTCTAGAACCTTCTCCTTAAGGGAGTTATGGGGTCAGATGGGGAGTCTCTGGTACTGCAGCTCTACTGGGGCGGCAATGGGACAGCTGAGGGTGCAGGGATAGGACTTCCAGCCCTGCAAACAACCTGAGCTGAAAACAACTGAGCAGCTTTTTTCCTGATATGCCTCACCACCATTAGTAAAGTTTGTGCAGTGTAAAGTATGCCCCCACCTTATACATGTGCAGCCCCCAGCCTTTAGTACAGTTCCAGATGCATGATGGAGGACATAATTTAAAGACAACATAGCTGAACATATAACTGCTTCTGCATCATCCTTTTAGATTAGATTAAATACTGTACAGTATGTTTATTCGATGCAGATTTCTGGAAAGCTACAGCGGGGGGGGGGAGAAGTGGAGAGAAATATACATGCTGCCTAGACAAAGATCAACACTGAATTTAAAAACAACCACAACCACAACTCATACACCATTGTTTCTATTACATCAAATAGGAAAACAACTGTGCTAATTGAAAGAATGAATTTCATAAAGGTGGTTACCGTTGACTTCTCCAGGAGACAAACATCTTGACGACATTACAATCTCCACATTAACAGATGGACTCCCTTACAAGAAATTTCATAGAAAGGTATATAATCTTATAATCAGTGTCTCTGTAAACAAGTCACAACAGCTCAATGACAGACGCTTCCTTGTGTTCCAGTTGCCTGTGTTAATATTGCCAAAGTACAAAAGATATGGTCAGAAGTTCAGTGAATTATCCATTGCCCGCCAAGTAAAATCTAATGGATTTTTTTCTGCATTTCCCATCTGTTCATTTTATACTATATATTTAAAGATTAGATTTTTCCTCATTCTTGGAGCTCATGCGGTAACCCAGGGAACTTTCATAAAAGCCTTCTTTTTGTGCATTATAATTAGATATCTGGATTGTTCAGCCATTTAACTGCTGCATCACTGAGGGTAGCAAAGTATTGCAATCCACCCTCCAGTCTTCTAGCTGTGCTCTCTTCCACCACCTGTTGGACCATCTGCATTGCTGCCTCACAGCTACACACTGAAAACTGAGCTGCACCAAATTATTATATCATGGTGGCTGCACCAGCTATTCTAGTCAACAGCCTAGTAAGCCTAGTCCAGAGTCGGCATCCCAGGTTGCCAACCCTAGTGTGTACACGTTAGGACTTCTGGAGCTTGTCTGTATGCTTGTCTCTATCCCAGAGTTTTCATAAGAGTGGTTATTGCCAAAGAGCAAAAGGCAGAGTGAAAACACAGCTCCTAACCCCACAACCTGAAACAAAGCCCATTAAAATTAATGGGAGATTTCTCGTTAATTTAAATGGGCTTTGGATCAAGACCATGGCAACTTTACTCATGTGAGTCATACCCCTACACTCTCTTTCAAACATAATTTTCAGGGGGATTTTCACATCTCTCCAGGCAATTATTTAACCTAAAGCATTTCGAAGATTCACGTGGCCGCTTAACATGTAATAGAGGGTCTGATTCCGCCATCCATACACTGAATCATGCCTCATACTCGAAGGAATTCCATTGAAATCCCTGGCACCTCTAGTGCAAGAAACCTCAATCCAGAAAAGAACTTCATGCATGTGGTTAACGTTTAGCATATGCACAGTCCTATTATCTTCAATGGGACAACTCAAGTGTTTTTGCAGAAGCGGGGCCCATGGTGCTACTCAACTTGACTCTGGGCCTCATTCTGCCACCCTTGTTCAATGGGTACAATAGTGTCACTTTTCTTTCTAAAATGGCTCTTAAGCCCCAACCTTACAGGATACTTCAGTGACACACTGTTACAGAAGACAGATTCCATCCCATGGCACCGGATATGGGGGGCAGGAGGGGAGAAAAGAGGGGAGGGAGACTAGCAAACAAGACTAGATAAGAATAAAATAGGGAAAAGAATGGATAAATCTCCACAGTAATGAAGCCATGTGTTCCCAGTCTGGAACTAACGCTGAACATTGTCAAAAGGAAAATTGGGAACCGATGCATTATGCCCATATTTGGAGACATTTGCTATGTACTCACATTGGCTATGGCTAAAGGCCATCTAGTCTGTGGTTTTTTAAAATTTATTTATTAAACTAGATCACATTTTTTGCACACCCATGGCAGCACCAATCACCAGACCAGCGTTCTATAGAAAGAGCAAGCCAAA
This sequence comes from Chelonoidis abingdonii, assembly GCF_003597395.2. Classification (NCBI taxonomy): domain Eukaryota; kingdom Metazoa; phylum Chordata; order Testudines; family Testudinidae; genus Chelonoidis; species Chelonoidis abingdonii. The sequence continues at coordinate 10,897,698 of NC_133772.1, forward strand.
GAGTAAAATCAAGTATTTTTCTGGTTATTTTTTAATCCTTGAACATTTTATTTATAATATATATGGGTCTTTAGAGGTCATCAGACTGCTGAAGGGTATAGGAGTGAATAATGTTCAGCAGTGCTGTTCATTTGTTATAACTCAGGATTACTCGCATATTCAAACACACACACACAAAAAATCAAGTGTTATGGTACTTTAGCAATGGAACAAGCGCTCACAAGCTGAGAAGTATCCAGTACAAACAGAGGGGAGTTAAGTGCAGTTAACAGATGAAGAAGCAGATGTTTGTGGCTCGTTTTACTTTGACCTTTTTGATTTAGGGAAGGGATTTGAAATCTATTTAACAAATTAATAGAGAAGAGATTCATGGAGCACATGACCTTTGTTAATGTGATGGAGAGAAACAAAACAAAGGCAAGTTTGCCACCTATGCTGCCGCAGCTGGGTAATTGGAAAATGAGTGTTGGGGTTTTATTTCAAGGGGGAAGTTAACTGCTCTGTTTTCAGGTCACCAGAATAAAGAATTAATAAGGTTATTTCAGAACATGGTTTGGAGCCAGGCTTCTTGACTACAAGCTTGTGAAATACAGCGGCAATCAATAGGTAGATCATCCAGCTGCAGTTCTGAGCAAGGGGCAGGGCCGGCTCCAGCATTTTTGCCACCCCAACTGTCGGGGGGAAAAAAAAAGCTGTGATTGGCGGCACGTCCTTCCTTCCGAGAGGGACTGAGAGACCCGCTGCCGAAGAGCCAGACATGCTGCCCTTTTCCGTTGGCCACCCCAAGCACCTGCTTGCTGCGCTGGTGCCTGTAGCCGGCCCTAGCAAAAGGGAAGGTTCCTTTTCATTCTGCAGTGGAGCTGATTGGAGACTAGTTTGAACAAACTGGTTTTGAGGATATCACCATGCTGTTTATTTAGGGGATGCAGGGGGAGAGGGTATTATCAGGTTTTGCTGCTTTCTATTGGGAAGATTCATGTTCTCATCACCACAGGAATAGCATCTGTGGGACACAGGGCTAAATTGTTGCATTTAAATCACAGTCCTGCTTGGTTCAGGAAGCATTCTGTACCCTGGCAATCCCAAGCTCCACAGGAAGGAGAGCAATTTGACACACCTTTTAAGGAGTAGAGTCACTTTCCCCAAACTCCTTTGTGGGCTGACATGGAGAAGGAAGATCCATGACTCCCTGCGCCTCTTCCCATCCCCTTTCATGGTGTCACTCCCAGTGGAGAGGGAGCAGAACATAACTAAACTCTCCAAACACTCTCCCAAGCACAGAAGCTGCCTGACCCAGCTGCAAGCTACACAAAACGGGGTAAAAAAGTCCCTTATTCCCACCCTGCACAGCCATATAAGTGTTAGCCACAATCTAGCCCTTAGCTGTCAGACTGACAAAGCAGGAAAAACCCTCAGCCAACAGAAGGGAAGCAAATCATGGGGAGTTATTTTCTCCTAGTCACAGATGAATGACAGATACATTGTAATGTGTTCACAGGCCTTCACATTCAGGTTCTTTCATCAGTCTATCAAAAAGGCCTACAGAACTTAGATAATGGAGGATGCTCATAAGGACAGAAAAATGAAGCCAATCCAAGGGAGTGTGGGGGCGAATCCCAAGTCACCATTCCCCCCGTAAAGCCTGGAATCATGTTAATTGTTATTTCCTGCCTTTGTTCAGCACCAAACTATTACTGCTAACCAGATACGAGCAATTTCTGCAGCATTCTGGGTCTGTGTTTAATGATGGAATGGGCCAGGTTTCAAATGTTGGATGCAAAGCTGCATTGTGTTAGCAGCCATCGAGGGGGTCCCAGAAACAAGCACACACTAATTTGGAAAATTATTTCATCTCATGGAACAGATGTGTTTCAGTTGGAAAAGAAGGTTATATATTTAGCTAGAGAGCTCCTAGAAGCTATGGGCATTCTGGAAAGAGCCTCACAGATCTCTGGAGAGTAGCAACTGACACCTCATGGAAACCTAATTTATTTAGCATGTGCATAGTCTAGCCAAGTGATGGCCTCTTCAGTGGCGTGATGCAGTTCTCTTCTAGGCCACCGCTGGACCTAGTCAGCAGGCATTCATTGACAACATGCGGTGGTGCCTGTGTTGCATCGCAGCTGCACAAAAGGGCTGTCACGATGGCACAGCGACACTGGTTGGCTGCACAGAGACCTTGCCTGGTCCAGAACCTGTTCACCAGGGACTATTGGCGATGGGGCAGTTTAAACTCAAGTGGGCAGATTGTGGGGTCGGCAATGAGGGACTGGTTGGGGATTATAACAGATATTCATTCCTCTGGCCAGAGTGTTTCCACCCTAACACCCTGGTGTGGCAGAGGAGACCATAATGGGTGATGTGATGGAAAAACATGCAGCTGGTGGTTTAAAAAAGTCATTGTGCAGCGGCAGGCTTGAGTTGGCATGTACTTTCTCCAGTAACTTGCCAGTAGCAACCTCTCATCTGATATGAGGAGGAGCAATATTGCTCAGAACTGGGAGCCATGGGGGTGGAGTCGAATGCAGGGTGCTGAAGATGATATGCAAAGTGGCACGTAACTGCATAGCCACCAGTTGGGTGTGACACGATTACTGCGAACCAGTTTGGAGTCACTCTGCCACTGAACAGGAAGAGGTGGCAAGAGCTGACGGCCACGAAGTTGGAGCACAAACACCCCATGACAAACTTGCCAGTTTGCTAAGAAGATTGTTACATATCTTGACTTTAGCTGCTGTCTTCAAGTGGGCATGGTAACTAGGTGTGACTGTAGACCACACATTGAGACAGACCAGTTCTACTTCATGCTTCACCTTCTAAGCACTCAGATAAACATTCACTTCTTGGGTTGTATTGGTGTGATGAAGATGGAACAAACTGGAGACTGTTTTTGTGACGGTTGGCTGGAGGCAATAGATCAGGGTCCTTGTTGCACCACCTGCCAGTACCTGACAGCAATCAGCGAAGCTAATGATCCAACCAGTGAGCACCAGCTCAACGAATCCCAGCACTGTTGTCACCGACAATCCCAACACACAGCCTGGTGACAGTCGTTGGTCCAGCTCTATGCATGTTACAACTCAATGTGGAGGGTGTGTCGGCTGTCAGGCATGATTTACTCTGTGTTCTTGCTCATCACCATACTATCAACATTTGCTTGCAAGAGAGACACATGGCAACTGCCGAAGTTGAGTGTTACAGTATCAACAGCTTTGACCTGTTGTGCCATGTGGCATACTCGACGCATGTCCAAGCCACTTACCTTCGGTCCAATATTGCAGATGCCATTCAGCTGATGTCTGTTGAACTCTGTGACACCATCCAGGTTGCAGGTTCTGGCTAGCAAATGTTTATAAGCCTCCGAGGGTCAACTGGAACCAACAGGTTCTACCAAGCCTGCCACACCCAGCCGTCTACATTGGAGACTTCAACAGCCACCACACAGACTACGGGTATAAGGAGGTTGACACTGAACAACTTGCAGACCGAGCATCACGAAACTACCTTGCCCTTATCCATGATGCTAAGAAGCAAGGCACATTCCATTCTTCTAGATGGGATCGTGACTACTCTCCTGACTTGTGCTGGGTCAGTTAAGTTCATGGCCATCCTCAGCCTGCAATATGCCAAGTCTTGGATAAATTTCCATGCAGCCACCACTGACCATCACTGATCCATATTGAGCTACAGCTCCCAGTAAAGAATTCCAGAAAGAAGCAGTGGAACTTCTGAAAGGCTGACTGGGAAAAATACCATAAAGCTCTGGAGAAGAGCGGGGTGACAATATCAGCCTGGCACTCTTGGTAAATGAGACTTAAGATCACAGAAGTGATGGTATCTACAAAACAGCCTGCAGAGCCATCCCATGCGGTTGCCACCCGCTCTATATCCCCCCTCTCAAAGAGGAAAGCACTGCCTTGCTTGAGCAGTATGAGACATCTGGTGACCCAGATGTCGCTGACCATCTGACCGAATCATTAGACATTGTTCACCGTGCCAGATGGGAGGAGATGAAAGAGAAGATGAGCTATACCCTCTCCAGCCACAAGTGTTGGAGTCAGCACCAATGCGTTGGAGCAGCTCAGCAGGCTTCTGTATGCTGCCAACCCTCAGTGACACCCAACCAGGTAGCTGGACACCCACTTAAAGTGGCCAGAGCAACTTTGGAGACACAGGTGTGAAGACAAGTGAGGAACAAATGGTGTATGTTTAAACATGTACATCGGATCAGAAATTGCCCAGAACCATTCACTGTAACAGAGCTGGAACAGACACTGGGTAGCATCAAGTATGGAACAGCTGCGGGCTATGACAACATATCTCCAGAATTCCTGAAAAATCTTGGCCCCCATGCTTGGCTTTGGCTTGTGAAATTCATCACCGGGGTCATCAGTGAAGGCAGGCTACTAGAGATATGGCACACCACAAAGGTCATTGGCCTCCTAAAGCCTAGAAAGGACCCAAGTTAAGCATCATGCTATCGCCCCATATAATTACTGTTGGTGTGCTTCAAGGCACTGGCATGCTTGGTCCTACAGTGCATATTACCTAATGTGGAGAGAATTTTGAGCCTTGACCAAGTCGGCTTTTGCCGACCCATAGCACATGTGAGCAAGTACTCATGCTGACCACATTTGTTGAAAATGGCTTCCAGAGAAACTTGAAAACAGGCAATGTTTTCATTGTCCTAACAGCAGCGTACGACATGGCACGACACACTGCCTGCTCGTGAAGGTATCACTGGTCCTGCTACCTTGGGTCACAGGTGTAGTTGAACTTGCCTCTGTGATAGGCAGTTCAGAGTCCATATGGGGGAGAAGACGACTGCTTGGAGATGACAAAGCCATGGGTTACCCCTGGGGTCTGTGCTGTCTCCAACCCTGTTCAACCTTTACATCAATGACCTGCTAACAGTGGAGTCAAAGAAGTGGTAGAGGCCTGTGTTCTTGGTGATGAAAATCCCAAGTTTACTCATTGACCAACATGACGACATGAGGCTGCTACACAAGGGTTGAATCTCCATGCCAACCTGACAGAAGATGGAGTTGGGTTTATGGTACCTTAACACCCCACAAATGTAGCATGGTGGGGCCAAGCCCTGTATTCCAGCTCACACTTGTTCCCCAGCAGCAGGCTGGAAGGGGGTGGGTTTTGCTTCCCCAACTCTCCATGTTTCATCCAGACAAAGCCTGGTCACTAACCCAATTTTATGTAGGTGAAGTGAATTTCAACCCCAATGTAACAGTCCATTCTCAGTTCATACAAAGTTTCCCTTTTTATAAGACAACCCAAGTAAGGCTCAGTTGTTTCATTTATTGGGAAGATTTTTTTTTAAAAAAAGATGTTTTGTATGGTTGTACCTCTTGACAGAGAGCAGAAAAGCTATGCTGCTCAAGCCAGGAAGTCTGTCAGCAGAGGATTATGGACCTGATTTTTTTTCCTATTTATTGCACAAGAGAACTTTAAAACCTACATAAGAAACAGCTCATCCTCACTTTGGAGAGGAGGGAATTCCCCCCCACCCCCAGCATGATAGCAAACCCATCTTTCCTAACCGCTTCCAAACAAGGAACATTGTCAAAGCGTATAAAGCCCTTTTACTCAAGTCCAAAAAAACAACAATCACTGAAGACCTTTTAAATGGAAAGTTAACAGCTTCCTAGCCTCAGACTCATCTTCAGTCCATTACTGTATAAGGACAGAAGTGTTTCTTTCAGTGCCACAGTGAAATTCCAATTCCCAAACAGAACTATCTGGGTAAGCAAGGGCTGTACGATCAGGATTCTTGTGTTAGAGTAAAAGCTGAGGATTAATGATGTCTTGCACCAGTCTAATCCACTCCAAGATTGATACAAACCCAACAAACTTCTGCCTGTGTGTGCACATTAATATACTGCATAAATGAGCTCCTTTGCAGAGTCTCACTCAATTTTAAACATCCAGACATTACAATTCCCCATTCCATGCCATTCTCCTTACCAGAATGGCAAATACATGAATTGACAATGTCTAGATTATTTATATGGACAAGCTCCCACAGGGCTTCCAGTGATGTACTACAAACACTTCTTGTTATGGCATCCCATCCAGAGCAAAGCCATTCATAGTTGATACAATAATCAGTTGCCCAGGGAACAGTGTTCCTTAAAAAAAAAAAAAATTATGTAGACTTCAAGCATGCAAAGAATGGAGTTGTGGTTTATTCTCATTCTCTTTGTATCATTTCTCTTCGTGTCTCAAATAAGCTGTGAAATAGTTATAGAAGCTGTGCATATAAAAACATAATAAAGCCTCATGCTTTTGTTTTCTTGTTCCAGCCATCGATAGTTTCAAGGATAGAATCTCCAGGGTACATGGATACACAGTGGACACACTTTAAAATGTTTCTCGCTCTAGGGATACTCCCCATTTTGACTACAGGGAATAATCACTGGAACACCTCTGAAACCAGAATGGACTTGAGTGCAGATTTCTTCTCAAAGGTGGAGCTGACATGTGGTGTGAGAGAGAATATTTCTATAGCCTGAGTAGAAAATAACCTCCTTGGGCTGTGTGAGCTCAACAAACTTCACAAGCTAGCCAGCAGAAGATTAGCCAGGGAATAGATAGGGTGCTGCAACATTTCACAAGAGCTAGGGGTGTTCATCTCATCTCAGCTGGCTAAACAGCACACTTGGAGAGTAATCGCATTAGGTGAAATTCACCCTGGTGCACAGAGAGCAAGAGAGAGAGTGCGTGTGCATGCACACAAGTCCTGTGCACCATTTATATTCCACTTCAGTTCTCAAAATAGAGCTGGGACTTGTGTAGGGCACAGGCCTACACACAGCGGTGTATTTCACTCATTCTGGTTAATTCTAGTTCTGACTAGTGATCCATCACAAGTCTGTGTGTCTGTTCTCTCATATACTCCAGGGCTCTGAGCCCTACGGAACGTCAAATCAGGTCTTTCACATGTGTATTCAGTGTGTCAAGTTACTGCTGAATGGAAAAAAAAAATGGTGGGGGGGGGAATCACCTCTCCTGGAAAGCAGCTACACTTGTGTCAGAGAGATGAACATTATTCTTTTGCTTACTGCTCAGCTGGGCTCCCTGCTGTGGGGGAAATGGTTTTACATCAAGCTTGGCCTCTACCAGCATTAGACTATACTAAGCTGTGGGTTATGACCCTCTGTGCAGGTATATGCTTGGATGAAGAGAGACCACTCATACAACAATTTATATTTATTTGTTATATACTGTGACAAAGTTCCTCCTCTACCTTGGTGGGTCTTGCGCTTATTGGCGGATTTGTTCACCTCAGTGATCTTCCCCTCTTGTGGAACCCACAGTCTGGGTCAGCTCCTCCTGTATCTGATAAGGAGTTGGGAGGTTTGGGGGGGAACCCGGGCCCACCCTCTACTCTGGGTTCCAGCCCAGAGCCCTGTGGATTGCAGCTGTCTATAGTGCCTCCTGTAACAGCTGCATGCCAGCTACAACTCCCTGGGCTATTTCCCCATGGCCTCCTCCAAACACCTTCTTTATCCTCACCACAGGACCTTCCTCCTGGTGTCTGATAACGCTTGTCCTCCTCAATCCTCCAGCAGTACACTCTCTCACTCTCAGCTCCTTGCCTTCTTGCTCCCAGCTCCTCACACACGCTCCTTCTCCTCTGGCTCCTCCCTGCCTGACTGGAGTGAGCTCCTTTTTAAACCCAGGTGCCCTGATTAGCCTGCCTTGATTGGCTGCAGGTGTTCTAATTAAAGTAGCTATCTCTACTGCCTTCTAGAAAGATCTTAATTGGCTCCAGGTGCCTTGATTAACCTGGAGCAACTGCCATTTGGTTACCAGGGTACTAGAGATTTGTTTAGCTTGGGGCTAACATACCTGTTTCTCAGTACTTTACTGTAGCCATCTGGCCTTGCCCCATCACAGCACATAAACATACATCTCCATCCACACACCTATGCAGGACTCCAACCAATGCAGAGTTGTAGTAGATATAATAGCCTCCCATATTAACGATGAAAATAAGCATCCCCCCAGCCCCTATTGAGACAAATACTCTAGCAGCACAAGTGGGAAGACTTGGAAGCCCAAGTCTGTGGACCCCGTAGAGCTACACAACATCAAAGGTGCATTCATAAGGGAGTTGACCAGGCATCATTTAAAGCTAATGGTCTATGCCAAGCTCTAGCTAACTGCTAGGATTTCACCTGGAATTCTAGGTGCCCTTCTGTTCATTTTTAACTTCAGTTCGGATCTTTGGAAATGAAACAATGGCCGGAGGCCGAGAACCCCAGGTAGAGGGAGGGCAGATGCCGTGGGAGAACTGTCTCCCTCAGTAAGCAACTGAGCTTACCTCACTCCTGCCAGGTTGGGGAAATGGGATCCTGCAGCTGCAAAGAGTCCAGAGTTTGGGCAGTGCTTATGTGTTGCTCGACATTATCAGACAGACAAAGTGCTGCCAATTCAAAGAGCATCACTTTTAGGGACTTTTTTAAAGTTACTGTATAAATAGACTAGGGCAGTGTTTCTAATCCATGTGATTGTATAGTTGTTGTGATCTTGGGTGTTTTGGTTAAAGACCCAGCTTCTGGACTCATGTGATTATGTGAAAGTCTCAGCATTCATTAAAAAGCAAATTAAGTCTTTAGCCCATATGGCTATGCAGAAAAGCTAGAAAATATGAAAAAGGGACTCAAGTGTAATCTAAATATTCAGAAACCTGAAAAAGAATGCATCTAAACTTATGAGTTTATAGGGTCTGACTCATGATTTGAGCACTCCGCCTTGGCAATACCTCTAGCCACAAGACCCATTTCAATGGCAACAGTGAAGCTGAACTAGCAGGTTTGGGAGCCGGTACGGTAATCCATGCATTCATATGGCACACACCAACACTCACTTTACAATGCACAAACACCTCCCGCTTTGTCTTGACTGTACATCGAGGCACTTGTAGGGTTTTAGTGAGCACTGAGCTTACTTTTGGGGCTAAGATGTAAAAGCAAGTTTCTGTATGGACAGGTGCAATTCCTTGGCACCTTCCACAAGAGCAGGCTTGAAATCCCTGATGTCCAGGGCAAGCAATAACTCTGGCAATTAATTGCATTCTCCTGAACTGAATTCCCCTTCACTTCTAAAAGTCAATATTTGTGCGAGAGCTGTTGCGTGCATGGTTTATTGTGCCCTCTTAAATAGCTGCCACACGTTGCCTTAGAAGTGACTTGGAAGAACATTCTATACATGCAAAATAGTTCTGCTTATTTTTTGCAGTGCTGATATTCAGATCACAGTACTCCCCAGCTCTCTTCATTACAACAAAAATCCCTGTCTCTTAGCGATATCAATAAGATGAATCAATGCCAGGGTTTCTCAGTCATTTGGGAGCTCTCTTTCAGCCACTGGTAGCATTTGTGAAGCCTGAAGGACTTTGCCTACAAAACAGACAAATATATTAACGCATTTGCCCTGAGCAAATGAAAAAGCAGCCGAGTAAGAATGTTCTATTGCTGCTGAATATCTGAACATCTCAGTGAGAACACCAGACATTAAGTCATGGCAACAGCCCTGCTATTCTCCTTGCATAATACAAACAAATTTGTACAATTGAAGTTAGAGGCAGAGAAGTTTCTGCCTGTCAGCCAGTGCAGGATTCTTCTCCACAGTCTTTGGCACTTTGTTCCATCCATTTCTTAATGATCCAAGAGACGGGGCATCCACGTTTCCCTTGGGAGGCTAATTCCATAGTGGCCTTGCACTGTAGGGCTCATGTAGAATACCCATTACTCTGCTGCAGTGCAGATCTGAGGAGCAAAGTCACAAGAGCTCCAAAGCTTTGCCATCTGCTTCTAGCTCATTCCTGCCTTGCATCATCACAGGAGATTCCTTGCACCACTGTGTCCCCAGCTCAGACCTCTCCTTCAGCATCACAGGAGACCCTCGATCCACTATCTCCCTCTTGTGTGCAGAGGGCTTTCCCATGATCAGTGTGCCTGATGCCACTTACTTCCGTTAAGCCCTATTTTGAGGGTGGCACACAGGTATTATGTAGACCTTCTGCACAGGGGTGACTTCCACTTACCTGTATATCAGCTATGTAAAGGATGTTCATCTATTACTGAAAAGGTGCTGATCTGGAAGTAACAGACATGCCTCGTTTCCGATACTGAAACATGACAAGCTATAAAGTGCTCCCTTAAGTATAAGCTGGGTAGGAGTTATAAACAAGGGGAGCCCAGGATCCCTTCCTATAGCATAGGTAACCTGGGATGGAGCTATAAAATAGAAGCAGAAGTTACCTAGAGGGAAGGGTGCACCCTCTCTTCACCCCAGCTTACTGTAGGGTGGAAAGATGTCCCTTTTTGCTGTTACCAAGTGTCCCGAGTTGTTTGTACGTGTTTTTTAAATCTTTTCTGTGTTAGTATAACCAGCCGTGAGGAAAAATGACTTGAACTGAATTATAGAATAGGTAAAATTAAGCCCCAGACTGACAGGGATATCTACCTACCAGCATAAACAGACCTTTGTTTTTCATTCTTTTGATATTGGAGAGACAGTGGCTCTCTTAGGCTTCCAAAGAACATTTATGTCCTTATCAAGGAGCAAGTGGTAGATGCAGTTATGAATATTTAACATACAGTGATCTAATGATTTTAAAAGTGCTCCTTCCCTCTCCCCATAAGCCACATCTTTTTTTTAAATACAAAGAAATAAGACAACAACTTAGCTTTAAAGTAAGTACTTGAAGCAGTAGCGAATGCCAAATACAACCTATTAGCATAACCTAGCTGTAAGTAAGGCCCCACTTGTAATAGATTTTAAAATTTATTCTTCATTCACTAGAACTATAAAAGGTTCTGTGCACTGCTAAACAAACAGTTCACGCTGTTCCCAGTAGGATAATCCTCCTCTGTAAGAAAGGAATTAAACTAAAGAATGGATCTAAAGATACGGTAAGGCTCATTCATATATTGCTACCATTTATTATTATAGGGCAGCAAGGAGAATGATCCTTGGATCTTTGCCTATATATCACCAGCCAAAGCAAGCTGCTTGTTTTGAATGTTTGGCTCAATTCTAAACTCAAAAACCAAGAGAAATAAATTTTCTATTATATTGCGCAGTGGACTTCCTGGACAAAGTGATTCTTTTCCTTATTCACATTCAGAAATTCCACTTCATACTAGAAAACTGCATTCCATGGATTGTGTATATAAGTAGATAGTGCACTTAGGGGCTTGAAGTCACTTGCCTTTAAGGATGGAAAAGCATCTCGCATGCAGAGCTGATGTTCAGCTCGCATAAGCATCTCAAAATACAAGTACATCAACCAGAAACAATCTGAACTTTCAAGGGCCAGCATGAACATTTGTAAATGCCTAACAAGTTGTATGCAGGTACAGTTACTGTGATTGTGCATGCAAACGAACTAAATGCTTGCTCAGATTGTGGGCTAGATTTTAAGCACAGCCCTGCACTTGGGAGGATGCAGAGATGCAGGATGACATTTTGATCCTCAGAAGACAGAGTGCATCCTAGATGTTCCAGGTTTGCAACCCCAGCCATCCCTCTATGGTGTGCAACTTGTTTCTTCTGGCTCAGCCAGCCATTTCTATCACTTAGTGCCAATAGTGGCAAGCGAAACCAGGGCTCCACTCTCAGGAGAACAGGATCACAATAGTCCTCTGTGCCCAGACCCCACACAAGGGCTCTGATTCTGCCTGGCACTAACAGGGGCTGAACAATATGACAAGAAGGCTCCTTGCCCACCTTAGCCTTCTCTGCTATTGAGCAAATGGTCCAACATGTGGCATTTCCCTGCCTATACCTGGAATACTGTCAATCACAAGCAGTCATGTCCTCAGGCTCCCAAAATCTATGAGATTATTTAAACACATCTCATTTTAAATCCAAAGTTTGGTTTAATTTGGCTTTTGAGCCCTTAGGGTAAAGTTTTTCAAGCGTTTCCGCACAGCCATGTGGGCTAGAGACTTATTTATATTTTTTGAATGAAAGTTGAGATTCTCATGCAGTAACAGCACTCTTGGAGCTGAGGCTGCAAAACCAGCACCCAAAACTGCCAGAGCTGCTACATGAAATTGAGTCTCTTAAGCTAAAGATATTTGGAATGAGAATCAGTCTGGAAATCCAGCTGGAAATACTCACAACAGTAGGATCTCTCAGAAGAGTCACCATTTTCTGCCTCCCTCCCGTCGGTGATACAGGAAGGGGCTTTCTGTTGGTGTTTCTGTATTTTTCTCCCTTTCATTTCCCAGATAAATCCCAGAAGTTCACAACTTCAAACATTAAAAAAGCATTAGTAGATGACTACATTTTTCTCCAATCTCACAAAATGGGCTTGGGCTCAGTTCTAGTTTAGAGCCAAGGTTTCAGCAAATTTTCCTTTAATCCAGGCCACCTTTAAAGACTTTTCATTCCAGAAATGCCTTTGGAGTCATATTGAATTCATATACATTTATTACAGCTGATCAAAATTTCTTCTTTTGATCCAGTCCCGTATAACAAACACACTCATTTCATCCAAACCATGTCTCTCTTTAGAGGGAAGGGTGCACAACTGGTTGAAAGATTGTACTCAAAGAGTAGCTATTAATGGTTGGCTCTTGGCTGTCAAACTGGGAAGGCATATCTAGTGGGGGCCCTGCAGAGATTCGTCCTGAGTCCAGTACTATTTGATATTTTCATTAACGACATAGATAATGCAAGGCAGTGTATGCTTATATGTTTTACAGAAGATACCCAGCTGCAAGTGCAAACTCTGAAGGAGAGGATTAGATTTCAAAACTACCTTGACAAATGGGAGAATTGATCTGAAATTGACAAAATAAAATTTAGTACAGATAAGTGCAAAGTACTACACTTTGGAAGGGGGGAAATCAAAGATAACTACACATGGGGAATAACTGGCTAGGTGGTAGTACTGCTGAAAAGGATCTGGGGATTATAGCAGATCAAACTGAATGAGTCAATATGTTTCAAAGCGTGTAGTTTCACAGCAGTTCAGCATTAATCTGTGTGTCTGCCTGAGCTACTGTGATGCCTTATGGGAGTGGTAACTCTGGTGTCTCACGTCTCTATGGACCAGGCTCCTCAGATGGACAACACCTTATGCCATCCAGAGCAGAGACTGTGCTGCATCATGGGAGCTGCTGTCCAGTCAGAGACCTGAGCCTATGGAGAAGAATAGGGGCATGAAGCAGCTGAGCTACATGAATAGCCCTATTGACATCACATGCTTAAATGCCTTGCTGCATTAGAACCTAAGCTGGACAACCTGTAGCAACATGCCTAGAACTTGGATTTCAGATTACTAACTACAGGAGAGAATATCTTGGAGAAGGCAGCAGGAAGTCAGTGTGCACACGACTGGACTACCAGCTGCCATTGTGGCATCTCTGTAAATAGTTCTTAAAAAAGAGCCAGTTTAATTTTAGAAATATGGAGTTGCTACTCGGTATGCGTTGCATGAAACAACTCTTATTCCTGGTGGTAGATATTTACTTAAGTGTGTAGTACCAGTGGGATTATTTGTCTGAGCAAGCACTCAAAAGTTCCACAATCCAGCCCTATAAAAATTAAAAAACAGCATAAATTAATTCAAGTATTTTTTGTAGATGTGGTTACAAGACTTCTAGCTTTTTATATCTACAATGCTATTTCTAAACTAGAGGTTGAAATGCTGCACAACATGAAACACCCAGAAGACCTACAATTTTCTAAGTAGGAATGGAAAACCCAGCTTCACATGAGCTCTGAGCTAATGCAGTCCTTTAAGTAAGTGACTTATGTATATGCAAAACAGAGAGCTGTCAATAAAAATCTCTAAACTTCATCAAATAAAAGTAATTATGGTTCATGCTTGTCGGTAGTAAAATACATCAGCTGGGCATACACAAAACATGTTTTCATTGAAGATGAATGCTAATGTGCCAAATTGCCAGACTAAACCTAATTGCTCTTTTTTATCTTCATTAAATGATAAACAGCAGCAACAGCAGTAGTTCTGGTGACCTTGGATTTGCATAGGAACTTAAACCACACAGAGACAGCTGTTGTATTTATTTCTAACAAAGGCCACCTAACTGGGGCTTGTTTTGTGGGCGCGCGCGCGTTCACATCTGTCCTCTGCAAGCTCCACCTCTACTTTTATATCAGATTTTTGCTTGATAGGATAACATGAAGCTCTCAGACTCTAAACAAATACTATTTTTGCCTCCATATTAAGGCCTCGGAGTCAACTCTTTGAAAGAGCAAAGCAGTTTTTACTCCCTTTTCTTTCCATATTTATCCTTTTGCAGCTTTGGTAATCTTTGTTTTCAGAACAAAAATACCATATAGCTACTTTCAATTTCCATGGCAATACCCTACACAGATTTCAGTTGATAAAACCCCTGCAAACCCATGTTCCTTTAGGTTAGTTGGTGCAGAAATTACACACCACTACTCACAAATAACTCTATAATCTTTGTAATGCTTTCTGGGGAAAAGAGTAACAGCCTGGTTTTTAGACCAGCTATACACAGGCTTCCTTCTTTGTGCCTGCCATTTCATGCACACAAATAATGGCAGACATCTAAATTGGCTAAATTGTGTCTAAGGAGCAGATTTGCAGGTGCATTTAGGTACTTAGACATCTAAATGACTTCAAATGAATCTACAGAGGATAGTGAGGACAAAATTGCACCTGCAATCATTTGTGCCTTTGAGTTGAAGATAGTAAAAGTAGGCAGTTGTTTAAAAATCTGGTTCATATTTGTAACCAGAGCTGGGGAAATGATACATAAGTCACATTAGTAAATTTATTCATGTCACTTATGATTTCCTCTCCCCCAACGTTTGTGTGTTTTTCCATGAATATTGTGGAGGTAATGTGGTTTAATGAATAGGGAACTTGCACTGGGTGTCAGGAGACTTCTGACCCTGAGTTGTTGTGTGCTTTGGGCAAGCCTCTTCCTCTCTGTGCCCCCTTTCCCCTGCCACCCTCAGTCTGCCCTGTCTATTACTGGAGACATTATCACAATTGATTTAGGAGCACAAAATTCCCCAATGGGAATTGTCATCCTTGAGGTATTTGAGATTATTTCTTAATACCAAAAAAAAAAAAATAAGGGGTAAGTGCACTAGACTATACACATTACCGAACTCTACCCTTCAAATGTGAATTACCCCTTGGTGAAAATAATGGGGTGAATATTCTGAAGCTACCAGTTCAAAGAGAAGGCCTCGCTATAAGCTACACTGGAGCTGTGATGAGGGGGTTAAGTCCCAGATATATTCCATTGCGCGGCGGGGGGGGGGGGGGGGCAGAAAAGAGGAGGAGAGTGAGTAAAGGAGATGACTGACTAGGTAAAACTATTAATGAGTCTCTCTTTATTATTCCTTTTAATTACTTGTATTGGTGGTAGTGCCTAGTCCAATGTTTCTCCACCTTTCCAGATTGGTTACCCCTTATTCCAAAGGAATTTTTTGGAGACACTCTTGTATTTGCTATAGAAAAGAATAAAATGCCTAATGATAAGCTGATAGAATTAATTCTATGTGTGGCTTGTTAGCAGCTGAGAGAAAATAGTTGGCCTTGAAGGGTAAGAATGTACTGAGAGAGGGAAAGTGAGATTCTTTGCTTTAGAGTATAAAACATTTTCAATACCTTATGAACCCTTTGATTGCCTTTCATGACCCCTCCTGGGGTTCTTGCTCCACCAGCCTACTGGATAGCAATATTATACTATGGATTTTATGCCTGTTTGTTGAATAAGTTTCCACCCCCCACCCCCACCCCAAGAAAGTTAGTATTTTTAATAACACGAGTAAAAGTACAATACGATATATAGTGCTAAGCTTTTAAACATATTTTATGAGATAACTAGGGTAAAACCAGTGTTTTCCAGTGATTAATAAGCAGCACAATAGTGTGTTTTTAAAATCATTTTTGACATTACTGTGGCCAGTGTGAATTCATCACAAAGGGCTGAGCTGTAACTTGACAATCTTCCCTGTGAATAGGGCAGAGCACAGTTGCACCAATTCATTGTGTGGGCAAGTATAGCTGTGACAAACTAGCCCTAGCACAAACTAGAAGTCTCAGTCCAGGCTTTTCCTTGGGTTTGCTTCCTATTCTTATCAAAATGGAAGCGTCTCCTTTAAAACTTTAGCCAAATTTAGTCAGAATGAGATTAAGGACCTTGCTGAAAGGACGCTTCAGGCAAAGTTCAAATGACCAATTAGTGGAAGCATCCACTTTGAAGATACTTAGCAAGCTGGGAAAGTAAGAGACAGTATTCTTTAAAAATGTAAAACTTATCACAGGGTAGATATCATTCCATCCTCCAAACCATCAACACCTGACAGTGGGAACACTTTTCTGGGACTAGCTAGCCTCATAATCCACTCTTGCTAGTGGTATTTCAAAAGTGTTTGGCAAACTCCCTAAGACACTTATTAGATTCCTGCTTTAAAAAGGTGGACTGACCAGATGTTAGGGACGTAACACTGATTACAACCAGGATTTTTGCCTCACATTTAGTCTGCAGGTTTGTGCTCCAGGCTAGGGAGAAGCCAAATAATCCAGCAACATCAAAGTTTTCCCTCAATTTAAAACTTAACAGGCACCAAACATCCAAATCCTTTTGCAACTAACAGCCCAGTCAAGATCCAGGGCTGCTGTTAATGATTCCTTTCTCTGAGCCTTAATTATGTCCAATGTTTGATCAATAGCTGCAAACAGAAACAGCACAGAATGGGAACTGCACATTTATTAACCAATTTGCCTGCTGGTTAAGATAGATGATACTTAGTGGCCACTCTCTGCCCAGTACCTTTTTGTTTTTTGTAATTGTTCTGAGACACAAAATCAATATGCTTTATAACATATGAATGTCATCTTCTTCAACAACTCCCTCCACCCTTCCCAGGAGAAACCTTGTCACCACCCCATGCCAATTTCTTCTTAGCACATTTTAAGAGAATTCTTGCCTGTATTTTTATCACTTCAATTATGGTCTTGCCAAGAGGCCCCAACCATGACTTGAGTCCCATTACTGTATGTTCGAGACAGTCTCGACCCCGACGAGTTTACACTCTAGATTGGCAGGACAAAGGGTAGGAGGAAAAACAGATACACAGACATGAAGTCATGAAATATCAGGCTTGGAAGGGATCTCAGGAGGTTATCTAGTCCAACTCCCTGCTCAAAGCAGGACCTAATCTCCAACTAAATCATCCCAGCCAAGGCTGTGTCAAGCCGGGCCTTAAAAACATCTAAGGAAGGAGATTCCATCACCTCCCTAGGTAACCCATTCCACTGCTTCACCACCCTCCTAGTGAAAAAGGTTTTCCTAATATCCAACCGAGACCTCCCCAACTGCAATTTGAGACCATTGCTCCTTGTACTGTCATCTGCCACCACTGAGAACAGTCTAGATCCGTCCTCTATGGAACCCCCTTTCAGGTAGTTGAAAGGAGCTATCAAATCCCCCTCATTCTTCTCTTCTGCAGACTTAAATAACCCCAGTTCCCTCATGCTTTCCTCATAAATCATGTGCCCTCAAATGACTTGCCAGTCACATGGCAGCACCAGTAATAGAACTTCAGTCTTCTGAGTGCCAGCCCAGTGTCTTATCTCCTGGACCATACTGCCTTTCAATATTAGCATCCTAATCATACCTGGTTGCCATCATAATAAATGTACATTCAAAGTTTGAATAATTTAGTGAAATCATCACACCCTGGAAGAGATTGGCAGCTCAAAGTGTTCCTCTCTGCTACTCTGGATTTTCAGCAATGTAACTCCATTGGTGACAGTAGCACTGCTCTGGATTCACACTGGTATGACTGAAAGCAGGTGTGAGCCCTTTGCCAGCAAATAGGCTTGATGTGTAACAGTGACAATGTATGTTCTGGCTAGTGCAACCCATTACAAACCAGACACCAAGCAAAAGGTCTCAGGAAGAAGTGGAATTCATAGATCTAGAGTTTAAGGTCAGAAGGTACCATTAGAACATATAGTCTTCCCTCTTGTATAGCACAGGCCATTACATTTCAGCCAGTTACGCCAGCTTGGAACCAAATAACTTGTTTAACTAAAGCATCTTCCCCAGAAAGGCACCCAGTCTTGATCTGAATGCAACAAGGAGTTGAGAATCTCACACTTGCACTGGTAGTTTGTTCCAATCACTACTCACCCTCACTGTGAAACTTTGTGCCTTATTTCAGTTTTGAATGTGTCTTGCTTCAACTTCCAGCCAGTTGTTCTTATGCCTGTTTTGGATAGATTAAGGAGCCCTTTAGAACCTGGTATTTTCTTCCTGAGAAGGTACTTATACAGTGTAATCACATCACCTCTCCTTCTTGATCAGCTAAACAGACTGAGCTCTTTCAATATATTACTAAGGTAGTTTCTCCAATTCTTCTATCAGTTCTAGGGCCCTTTTCTGCCCACCCTCCAGTTTTTCAGCATATACTTTTTAAAAAGACACACACAAGAACCGGGTACAGTATCCAGTATCAATCTCAACAATTCCATACAAGTAAAAAAGTCCCTGTTTCTCAATCCATTTAATGGATACCTTAAAAATTAGCACTGTACAATAGCAATAATCAGAATGCCATAAGGTTCTAAGTTTAATGCCTTATAAAATGTCTAAGTATATTACATCTACAGTTACCTTTAGTGAACAAACTTGTAATCTCAAAGAATGAAATCAGGTTTGACACAGTTTCATGGAAAATAACTCCTGTTGATGGCATTAATTATATTCCTATTCTTTATCAATTGAATCCAATATCAGCTTCTCCATTATTTTCCCCAGAACTGAGATCAGACTAACCAGCCTAGAGTTACCTGGGTCATTCTACTTGCCCTTTTTGAATATTGGCATAACATTAGCACTCTTCCAGAATTTCCTGGGTATTCCAAGACTTATTAAAAATTAACATCAGTGGCCCAGAGATCTCTTCAGCCTGCCCTTTTTGGACTCTTGGATGCTGACTGTAAAATATTTATCCCTACATCATCCTCCTCATACGATATGATCACATCACTCTGCTTCTTTCTAAGTACAAACAGAAATATTAATTGAATGTTTGCCTTCTCTGCAATATTAACAATTTCCCACACCAGTTTAGCAATAGGCCTATATCATTTTAGGATTTCTTTTGTTCCTAATAAATTTAAAATAACCGCCTCCTTATTGTCCTTAGCGTTGTCAGCCATGGAAGGGTCCTGGTGTCTTTAGCTTCCTTTATCAATTTTATACACTTCATAACTTCTAGTTCTCTACCCTCATTTATTATATATTGCTTTTTTTCCTAATTACTACCTATACTTCACCACTGAACCAAGGTAAGAGAATTTTGACTAAAAGCCTTTTTCTTGATTGTCTAATCATGGAGATGCTCTCCCCATTATCACAGCTGTCCTGTCCTAGACTTCAACCAAAATCTAGAGCAATGAGACCCTCTGAACCAGGCTAAGAAAATCCTGTAGCAAAAGGCAAAAAAAACAAACAAAAAAAAACATCCCAGTCAAATATGCTGTCCATGAAAAACTAGATGTCAATGAATGACCCTCAAGTAAAGTGATAATTGAACCACAAGAAGAATAGAGAGGGGTCTAGCCTTACTCAGAGCTGAAGCCAAGCCTAGTAGTACATGCATCAGAAGAATTTAGCTGCACAGTACTGTTCAGACAACTACAGACAGCTCTGTCTGTCTTGTTTATAATGGGAAATCCTTAGAAGCTTAGGACAGTTAATCAGTATTCAGAATAGCTGGTTGATCATTACTGAGATGGTCAGTCCAGGGACTGTAGTCTATTCACATACTTATCTCATTCTGCAGTGAATAATTTATTCTACACTCACAAGTAAGTGCCACAAACAGGGAGCAGCAAGAGAGATTTAGGACAGAAGATTTTACTCTGTTTTTTAAAGAAATTTGAGATTGTCAATAGAGCAAAATTGATTTTCCCCAGCTGAAAATCTGCCCCAGAACAGTTACCAGGCTGGACTAGACAAAGGATCTATCTATTGTGGTGCCCTTTCTTTGAGGGAGGGAAATGCTGCATACTCCAAAGGAAGATTCAAGAGCCTTACAAAGTTCAAATTTGCAGTACTGTACCATGGGGGTGGGGAGGTGGTTTCCTAATGGGAGAGGGTTGAGGGGGATTTCCTGATACCGGCTAGTGATAAGTGTATCCATCAGGCATTCCTTGCTCTCTGTGGCTGACTATAACACCTAAGGTCAAAGAATGAAAGCCACATGAGCTGCTGTTAACTTGTTTTCCAGATACTTACTGAATCACATCAGATACCAGAGGAGAAGACAGAGCACGCTCTCACAGTGCATGTGCAGTTGCATCAGGGACTACTTCAGAGATTAGATTGCAATGAACATAAAACTAAGCTTAAATTATCCAGTATGAGCCAGCCAGCTTGGAGTTCTGCTCATACATTATGATTTATTCATTTACATGCATTATGCAAGAATCTGGTGTGCTCCCTGGATGAACTGGCCACATGGGATTTCCAGTGCTCTGCTGTTCATCTGCAATTTACTACTCTTCAGGACTGCAATGAGTTACCCAGGCATCCCGCTCAACAATCGAAACTGCACCAGTCTGCATCAAACTGGGCTTTCATTGGAACAGGCAGACTAAGCTCAGAGACAGGAAGGGAAATCCAAACTAGAGATCCACCTATCCCAATTAGCGATTTCAAGGTATCAGAGTTTCTAATGATGTTCACTCACTCATAGGGACCATCTCTACTAAGCAGCCAGGACCTTGCTTGCTCACTTAAGGCAGGTTGGTGCGTATTAAAATAATGCTACTTTGAAGTTCTCCAGCCTTATCATTTTACCCACATTAACACCTGTGTGAGGTAGGGAGGTATAATTACAACCACCTTACAGATGAGCTGCCTGCAGCATGGAGAAGTGCTGGGATATGCCTGACCTAATGAGTGAGTATCACAGCCAGGAAGAGAACAAGGGATTTTAATTCCCAGTCCCTTGCTCTACAATTGTAGATTCTGTTCTAGTCTATTCAGATTCTTGTATGATGAATGTCACAGTAGTATCTGGATAAAGGTGCTGTGGACAAGTATGTTTAAAGTGGGTGACTAGCCTGCCTGGAAAACAATGAGCCCAGGCTCTGGATTAAAACATGTAACCGAACTAAATTTCTTACAGAGGAGGAAAGTATTTATGGGAGAGGCGGGCAAAAGGAAACTGTTCAGACTTTTCAGGCCATCTGTTGCACCTTCATCATTGCACTCACAAAGGCCCGATTTCCAACCATTGAAACATGGAGTAGAATAGAACCTGGACTCAAAAACAGACCCAGTCACGATTTTTGGAACCTTTAAAATTAAAACAAAAATAAAATGCTTGTCTGAAAAATTGTCAGTTCTTTGATCAGCTCTAATCATAAAGTGGTCACCACAGTGTCTTCAACTGAAAGCGAGGGCCCCATTCCTGCAATGGAGAAGTCGGAGGGGATCTGATTATCTGTAGAGGTTTGCCCACAGTGCATTTTAAAAATCCACAGCAGTGTCTCCCTTCCTCTCCTCTCCAGGCTTCAGAGCCTGAGCATCTGCACAGCTATTTTTAGCATTGTGCAAGTAACATGTGTCCCAATCCATAGAACCAGGCTCCAAGATTTGCTGCATTGGGTTTTCAAGTGCAATGGACATGTACCCATAGGGTAAATTGCAGAATCAGGGTCTATATTTGTTCCTTCATTCAAGATGGCTAGTGTTAATGGGAGTTCCCGTCACAGAAAATTGAGTTAGGTCAAATTCTCCTTTCATTTACACAAGGCAATTTCCATTGACATCAATATCACATTGCAGAACTACTACTAAGACAATTGCAAAAATTTTGCTCCTTATTTTTATTGCTGTGGTTTTGAATTTCAGAAAACTCTTCTTACATTGTCCTTTAAAAATCTTTGCTGGATGCCTTTCTTCAGAGCTAGGGTTCTCATCTACTATTGTCACTCTCATCTTTTTTAAAACTGGTTTGCCTTCAAGTGACATACATCAAAGTCACTTTTCATATCAATGGGCCTTCCACTTTACTCAAAGTAAATTTAATCAGTTGAGTCTGGTCAAAACCTCTGAAATCTAAGCCATTTGCATTAAAAAAATAAGATCTTATTCCCTTTATTTTGATCAACTGAGGCAGGTGTTACTCAATAATTCAATCACTGGCTATAGAAAGCTGCTATTTAATCAAAAAAAGAGCCAACGTACTGAATGGGAAGAAAAAGACTGGAAAAATCCTTGATGAGAAATGATACAGAGCTAAGCGCTGCAAAATCCAGACATTCCTATTTACATTTTTAGCAGGATTTTAAAAATGGATTGGATGTGTCTGTGGAAGAGATCCACAGTTACAACAGGAAGGAGGGAGGGTGCACATGCAAAAATCATGTCCCTATTGAAGTTAAAGTCAATGAGAGTTTTGAAATCAATAGGCCAGGATTTTAGTTCAGTTGTCTTGGAAGAGGTCTAAAAACTCTCCTGCTTCAGGGCATAAACCTACTTCTAACTAGTAGGTGGTTAAGAAAGAAACATGCCTGGTAGGCAAATTGCCCCATCTCTGCCCTCTGCAGGGTTCCATGCAGTTTCCACTGACTCAGGTGGTAGTGGCCACAGAACAGCACCCTAGGTGGGAGGCAGTATAGCCTAGAGGATAGACCAATAGCCTGGGAGTCACGAGAAAAAACGTTCTAACCCCAGCTCTGCTGCTAACCTGCTATGTGAACCTTGCACAAGTCATTTTACCTCCCTGGACCTCTAATCCCCCTCCCTCCTTTGTCTTGTGTATTTACAGTGTAAACTCTTAGGGGCAGAGACTGTCTCTGACTGATGTTGTGCCAGGCTCAGCACAACAGGGCCCTGATCTTGTAGCCTGAGACCCACAGTAATAAAACAAAAACAAAACAAAAAAACCTTCATTCATATTATGTATTTCTCCTGATATCAGTGGAGTTACAACAGGGGTGAGTTCAGCCTACTATTACCCTCTTGAATTTAACTCCTCCCTGAAACACACCTGTGACTTTGAAATGAACAAGAGTGAATGTGCAATGGTAAAAAAACTTGTTACACACACACACACACACGTGTAAAGTATCCACACTTTGCAGGATGCATCGTTATGGTCTGCTGAAGAACCAGTGTTTTTTGTTTTTTTTTAAGTTGTTGATGCTTCATGGCTCATGAATTGGATAAATATATCTGACTGATTAACTGGATTTTTCTCCTGATTAGTATATTGTAATTAATTCTCTGATGAATCCTTGCCTAGGAGCTTTATTAAATCCCATTAAGACTAATGAATTGTTGTTGTTTGTTAATGACACAGTTGTTTCTAGCTTAATGAACTGTGCATTAATAAACTTGTAGGACAGACATTTTACTCTTGGGGGTGGGGTGGGGGACAAAGATACAGAGTTCTTCCCTTTGGCTCTGTTTTCTTTCAGTGTATCTAGAAGACATTCCCTTTAAATATACATTCTGTACAGAATTAAGTTTCTTGTTTATAAACTAATAATACTCATAGCAGTCAAGAACTAAAGCCTTCCTAGCACTGGAAGTGAAGTAGCATTTTTTTAATCCATGAATTTTCCTCACAAGTTAAAATTTTAGCACCTCTGCAGATAGTTTAATGTTTCTTCTAACACAACTGACTGTTTTTGTAAGGATGTGAGCAGAAAAATAGTGCGAGACAGTGCTCCTATGACATATTTGACTTAGCTGAGAGAGAAATCCACAAGAAGTTATGCTTGATTTAGAGAAAAAAAAGTGTGTGTCTTAGAGATGACAGTATTACTCTACCCAGACCTGGCTCCTTTTGCCATGGAAATTGGGAATACTCACCTGTGTAGAGTAAAACATGTGCCCACCTCTTTCCCCAACAAAAGCTTGAGATACTCAAGTAATGAACACTTTAAAAAGAAGACACATGTGGACAGACAGATGTACAGTTTCCAGGTTTTAGTCAGTTTTAGTTTCTAATAGACAACGGGACAGGGTTGGTGAATCACAAAAAGCAAAAATAAATACTATAGATATAGATAGAAAGGTGAGAGATTTTTCAACATATTTATGGATGTCAAATATTAACGCATGCGCCAGATTCACTCCAGCTATTTTGTACCCCTCCCAAGATGCAATGCAGCCAGAACTCACCAGTGACTCAGACCCACGCTTATTTTATCATCTTCAATAGAAATGCATTTCACAGTAACTCAAAAGTTATATTGCATTTTCCCCTCCAGGAAAGGACTCATTTTAAAGTTAGCAGCTACTCAAAACACCAACCAGGTGTTTTAGTGACAGTTTGCCCCCCAAAGTTTCCCTACGCACTTAAATTATAGTATAGGAGTAGCATTTGCTTGATTAATTCCCCATTAGCCCACTGGACAAAAGTGTTCTTCCATGACCAACCCAATGATTGCCTCAGTTACCTCTTTGGGGCAAAAATAGCCACCACACCACTCGTTAGTGGACAGCTCTGAATGATCTAGCACAGAGTATACACTTGTCTCCAGGGCTGGAATAAAGGACTATGTAGTCTGCATACCTGTCATTGTCCCACCCCAGTTTGTCTCCTGAACTCTTCTTTTCCCCAGTCACTATCCAGGCCTCGCAGAGGGGAGCCCTTCGCTACCTTCATTAACTGTTTCCACGGACCTGTCAAAAGACCACACCAGCTGGACTGGTGCCGACTGCCAGCTGCTGCTCACATGGGAGCATAGATTGCCATAAACAATGTGCTTTTATTTCCTCTTCACCTCTCCCCTAAAACTACATATAAACAGGTCTCCCTGTCAGAAGCAGCATGCTGTAGTCTGTCTACAATCCACTAGGGTGCCAGGAACTTCTGGGTTCTCACCAGTGCCATAGCAAGGGCAAGGCGAGTCAGGCACTTGCTTCGGGCGCAGAAAGTCTCTCCTTCGGAAGCAATTTGGTGGCAAGTCCTTCCCTCCGAGAGGGACTGAGGGACCTGCCGCTGAATTGCCCCTGGTTGTCGGCAAGGGAGAGGGGCAGCATGTCCGGCTCTTTGGCAGAAATTCAGCGGCAGGTCCCCCAGTCCCTCTTGGGGGGAAGAATGGTGGCAATTCGGCGGCAGGTCCTTCCCTCCAAGAACCCGCCGCCAAAGAGCCAAACGTGCTGCCCCATCTCTTGTCTTGGGCACAAAAATTCCTAGATATGGCTCTGGTTCTCACCCAGTCCCTCCAACCAACTCGCTGCTTGACCTTGAGTAAGTCACTGAGCCCTTTTGTCCCACTTCCCCCATCTGTGAAGTGAGGATGATCCTTTCCCTGCCCCATTCGAGGGAGTTAGTTATTCTCTATACTGTAGAAGTGCTCCAGAGACTGAAGGCAGAAGTGGGGCCCCACTGTGCTGGATACTGTACCCACTGAAGTTGTCAAGGACCCTGCCCTGCTGAGCTCACAAATGCAAACATGTCAAAAGCACCTAGGGGCTTGTCTCCACGAACATTTTGTTCATGGCAAGATAGGGTGTGCATTAGCCTGCTGCACACATGGATCCCATTGCCATGGATGAACAGTTTGTTAATGTGTTTTGCTCCACTCCCCTTTCAAAGAGGGCTAGATCAAAGCATACCAGTAAACTTAATGTGCATCAGCAGGGTCCATATGACAGTTCATAGCAGGCTAGATTCATACCCCAGCTTGCCATGGACTAATGTTCATGTGGACAAGCCCCAAGTGATTTAGGCTCAATGAGACTAGGGTACTTTAGGATTATGGGTAAAATTTTCAAGTGCGAGGTCTAATTCTGGAAGCCCCAAATCTAAAGGATTTGTTGTTGGTGATGGAACACCTGTAGCCACCAGATTCCAGCTCCGTCACTCTAGCCAGCGGCAAAAGGACAGAAAAGAAAGCGATGACTCAATGTGGCTGTGAGAAGAGCTGTGACTCAGGCTTTTTTTTTTTTAAACCACACACACTATGTTACGGAGGAGGGTCATTTCCATAAATATTCTCTCTATGAGGTTGCCATAGGTATCCCACGGGAACCTAGAATCTGCTCATTGTCTCAACAGCTGCTTTATCCCGCTAGCCAAGACACTCTTACCAGGTACGCACAGCTATATCTGTGCAAATGTACAGTATACACCACCTCCTATACCCATGTATTGTCACACAGAATTTGTTGGGAAGGGGGAGAGTGCGTCTCATAACACAATTGTGAGTGCATCTGCACTGAGAAAAGGGGGAAAAAAACAAACAACAAAAAAACCAAACCAAACTAAACTCTTGGCAGCATGTCTGTATGCCCAGTTCAACTGACTCAGGCTCACACTATGTAGTGGGAACGCCTACATGGCTATTTTCAGCCCTGTAGCACGAGCCCAAGTTAGTTGAGTGGGGCTCTGAGATCCACTGTTGTGCAGAGGTACCCTATGACACCGTGGGCCAGATTTACAGTAACTCTCAGGACCTTCGATGTGTATTTAGCACGCACCTGTTTGGATAACCAGGCCATTTGCTCTAGTGCCTAAAGGGGACGTGATCTCCTTCGAAAGCCAAGTCCCAATTGTGGGCGCTGAGACCTTAAAACCCGGCTTTGCGCTCTTATGAAAAGCTGGTCCACGGTGTGATCTGGACACAACACTCAATGCCCCACATACGCACCAGGCACAGCATTGCACACATGCTGCTTCAGCATATTTCTCAGTGACTGCTCACACAATGCAAGTTGGAGGGGGCATCATATCCCACTGGACTCCTATTTCAAAGCTCTGATGTTTCCAAGAACAAAGATGTTTCATTTCCCTTCCCTTTTCATTTGCTGATTCAAATCTCACCACTGCACTTCCACAGAAAGCTAGCTTGACACTTCAATGCAGTTACTCCTGGTTTACATGTTGTCCAAGCTCAGTCAGTAGAAACGCCACTGGGTTGCTTTTTTCCCCCTCCCATTATCTTCTCTACATTCCTGTTGGGAAGTGGGGAGTGGTAACGTCTTGTTCTTGGTGGATCTGCCCAAGCTCTGAATGCTGCAGAAACATTGCTTGTTCTAACCCCAGGCAGACATTTTTGAGGAACTGCTTTTTAGGTACTAGACGTACTGGGGATAGGGATCAGTGGGAGATGAATAGCTAAGAGGAGCAGGTTACCAGTTTCATAGCAGGCATTTGGGAAGCAGAAAAGTTGTGGATGATTAAAACAAGAGGAACATTTGGGGGAAGGAGGGGAAATGTGGGGATTCTCTCTTGTTCCCTCAATTTTTACTTTTATTCCTCCTTTGAGATGACTTCTGTCTGATACCCATCATGACTTCTCCTGTGCTGGTCAGAGAAGCCAGCCAGGGAAGGTTCTCCCTTCACAGCCATATTGGCCAAGGGATGGACTAGAATGTCATAATAGGGACTAAGTGTGCCACCTCTATGCAACTATTATACACCAATATTTTTTTAAAGGAAAAACTGTTTACAGAATAGCTGGAAGGAGCATTGTCCTGTGGGTAGAACTCTCAGGAGACCAATTTTCAATTCCCAATGCTCCTAACTTGCAGTATGATTGCAGGCAAGTGACTTGGCCTCAGTACCATCTCTCATCTTGGTGTTCTCAAGTTAGACTAAGTTCTTTGAGAAAGGGCCTCTCTCTCTAGGTGTTATTACAGCACCTAGCACAAATGGGTGCCTTTCACCACTTGTGTTGCAACTAATAAAACAAAACAAAACTCCTCATGGCCAACTATTTTCCCCCTTGTCTCCAATTTTTTTCCCCACGCAGAAGGTCTTTAATATGTTGGAATATTTGCCAATATTGTTTCATTGTGCTCCCATCTGCCTGTTTTTGTTAGTCATCTCTTGTGTTACACTTAGGTTTTAAGCTCTCTGGGGCAGGGGACTGTCTTTTTGTTCTGCATTGTACAGGGCCTAGCGCAATGGGGTCCTGATGTGGTCTACAGCAATACAGTTAAATTGCAATCACTCAGGTATGGTCCTAAGGAAAACAAAACAAAACTTTTTACTCTGCAAAGTGCCCAAACCCTTCCTTCATATGTCTATATTATGCTGTACAGAGATATGACTCCCATTAAAGAGTAACAACATTGTTCACCGCCAGGAAGCAAATAGATTTCTGCAATGCTTTAATTTATAATGAATGATGGTGCCTAAGCCATCCACCAGCAAAACTATTTTGCCGCATTAACAATCTTGTTTAATGGCTACTGCCTTGCTTATTGTGCCATAGCTTTGATTAAATTTCTATACCAGGAAAATGTTTAAGGAACAGAACTGTTGGGAATTTCAGCCAGAGCTAAATCATGGTCTCTTGCATCTCAGGAAGGGTTGTCATTCCAATACACAGTGGAGATATTCGAGGGGTAGCAGGAGCAAAAAAAGAAGAAAGTAATTAGAAATATTGGGCTGACATGAAAGCTTAGAACCTAAGGGAAGAATTGCAATTCTAGGAGAGGCCGAAGATCCACTCTAATCAGGTCTGTCCTTCCCTTGATATTGGTGTGTTTCAGAGGAAGGACAAAAGCCTCTAGAATATACCTCGACGTCCAATATGCATCTTGGGGGGGCACAGGGGGAAGAAAATAAAGAGTAACACAAAGCATTCTCTGACCTTGGCCAAGCATTGGTTACTGGGATCTGTTATTAAGGAAGGAGAACCTTTTCAAAAAGCCAGCAGTTTTTAATCCAGAAAAAGTGGATGTTTACTTCTAACCTACAGAGAGAACTGGGTATTTATTTCACAGCCTGCATGATACAAACTAGAGTAATCTACTTGAAGATAGATTCAGGCTATTGCTTTTTATTTCAGTTCACACCACATTGCAATTTAATACCCACTGAGATAAAAGTTGGCAGAGTGCACGCGGAGGGGGAAGGGAGAGAGGTTTGTATATGTGCTATCTTTGGAAACAAAAGCTTTGATCATTCTTCTGATAGCTCTAACCGGTGTTTTCGGAAGCTTTAAGCAATTAAGGGCCATTTGGATATTTTCAAAGAGATAAAATAATCTACAGCAAACTGAAGCATGTTCATAACCCGAGCCAATTTAAATGTAAAACAAAGCTGGCAAGTTCTGTTATGAAAACTGTTCCATATGCCCTAGTACCTACAGCATCTCCCTGTATCAATATCCGCTTCAGGGAATTTAAGCAGGCATATACTAGTGGAATTTATATGCACAAGTCCAAAACTGCACAGCATAATAGAATCATCACCACTTCTAAGCAATCACATCATAAATCTCATCTGCAAGTTATTAGCCATTGAATTCTGTGTCTTTATATAGCCTTTGTTTTCCCAGTGCCTTTTAAAATTATTCCTTCAATGCAGGTAGCAGCAATGCCCTGCTCAGACATACAGGGTAAAACAAGGGACGAAGCTACAGACTGGCAGTGGCTGTATCCACCCAATAATCCGGACATTCTCTCTAGTCAGCATGATCAGACCTTTTCTAATGTCAAGGGCTCTCAGTGCAATGTTTAGCTGGGGGTGTCTGCCCTGCGTGTGTTAGTGCTTGTGTGTGTGCGCGCACGCGTGAGCGATTTCTGATATCCATCTTATCAACCACCCAAAAGGGAACCCAACTAGCACCCCTAAAAAAGCCAACAAAATAAGACAAAAGGCACACGCTTTGTAGGATACTCTCCATAATAGATGGATACACTTAACTTTGACACATTACAGATGGATGCATTAAGATTTAATTCATTCATCTATAATGTACTTAAATGTGATAGCCTGCTAGTCGGTAGCTTCAAGTCATGTACAGTTATCACCTCTCCTTATCTTCCACATCCTCACTGGGGCAGCAGTCTTGATCCTTTAGTCATAAGACACTTGAGTGACAGGATAATGCTGCTCTGATTTGACCTCTAGGTCCTGCTAGTGAGCACAGTTTCTGGTTCATACCACACCTCCCAAAAGTCTAATGCGTATGGCTAGGACAGCAGCTCCCACCATCCCAGAAGCATTTGTAGGTGTCCCTTCTACGGGGGTGAGAAAGTTGGCTTCCAGCACAAATGTTTTCAGGCTGTTTAGGAGGAGTTCAACCACCACCACCCTTGTGGTGGGTTTTTATTCGGGGGCGGCGGGGAGGGAAAAATCAAGAATCCTCTACCAATTTTAAAGAGACAAACACATACAAGACTGCCTCCCTCTGCCAAAGCCTAGCTCTGAAAGCCCAGCTCACTCCACTCATGATCATGTCAAAGAAGCCCACCTCCCCACATGCCACTGCCCAGATGAGCTAGAGCACCCTTAGTAGAGATCCTGACCCACTCACAAATAGGTCTCCCCCTGCTCCCACATTCCCCATAGCACATCCCTCTTCTAGGGTGTGGTTGGTCAGGTAAGGGAAGCAGGGATAATTAATGCATTACCCAAAGCTGCTGCAGCCTGGATACTCTGCTAAGGATCTGCTTGGCGAGGCAGAGGGAATGGATTAACCCCTTCACAGCCAAATTCTGAATAAAAAGTCTTTACACTTAGCCAGAAGGCCCACAGGTTTCCTAAGGCAAAAATGCTAGCCCAACAGGGAATTGGATGGCTCAGGTGACTCCTGATAGGAAAATTGTTATTTGTACATGGAGAGTCAGTGGTGTGCTTGGTGCTGTACAGAATGTAAATTTGTTCTGCCTCTCTACAAAGGAATCCACTGCAATTTGTATGTGAGACAAAAGTCTATAATGCAAGTCAAACCATTCACATTGTGTGTACCTTAATCTCCCTCTCCACTCTTCCCTATTTCAGTGCTTGCATTCTCCCAATACCCCATGCCATAAACTTTCAGTCAGGCCTGCTTACAATACAGAACAGAGACATTTCAACCAATGGAGAATTCCTACAGATTAGAGCACAGTCATTTAGCTCTTGACAACACTGTTTAATGTTTACCTCAGACTCAGGTTAATTAAACCACTCAGCTGAGGTACAGCTTTACCCTGAACAAAGTTTTGCCAACATTAATATTGCTCCAACTGAGAGAAAAGCAAATTGATGTCTTTTCACCAGTAACACCATTGTTTCTGTGGAAGCCGCAGGGATTTGTGATGCAGTCTTAGCACTCATACCTGTGATCTTGGCAATCTGTACCCTGCTAAGTGGAATCAAGGAAGTCCAGCACTTGGATGGGAAGATTTGGAGGAAAATGCAGAAGGCCTGAATCTCTTCACCTTGTGCAGTCATTTACACCAATGTAAACAGCAGCCAGTTTGATTTGCTTGCACTTTACACCCACTTTGAAATTGGGACTGTTCTTTTCTTGTTCTGAACTTGATAGCCCATTAGAAACACACCAAGCCAAAATGATGTGTTTGCCAAAACTAGCTAGGATAGGGTTTTTAAAAAAAATACATTGTATAGCATTTAATAGGATTTAATTTAATGCATTTTCCCTTTAGTAATGTACTAAGGTTTTTTTTAATTCTTCTTTTCGTAAGAATCTAAGAGGATTTGCCTTGCAATTTGTAAGTGTATCGCTTTGTAATGCTAAGAAGTATTATTTTAATTAAACAGGTTTTCTATCTGACTTAGAAGTTATGGTTAAATTAGTAGATTTTTTCCTATTTTAATGTTTTTAAAACTAATTTTTCAAGGATCTTGTCAGTCACTGTATCAAGGAGAGCCTGATTCAATGAACGTTGAAGTCAACAGAAACTCCCAATGGATGTTGGGTCAAGCGTTAAATGAATCTTTACTGGCCTATCTTTGCGGTGCCTGAGCACCAGGAATATTCAGGGCTGGATGCCCTGCTCCAGCAATATTTGGAGCTGAGTCTCTCCCCCGGCCCTGCCTGGATCGGGACCCGGCCCCCTGGGTCTCCCCCCACTGCCCCATCCCACCCCGCCCCGCCGCGGAGCAGGTCCCGGCCTCCGCCTTCCACCCCTCCCCCTGCGTCCCCCTCCGCCCGCCTCCCTGCCTCCTCCTGCTGCCAGAGAACGGCTCCTGGCAGAACTGCTGTCTGCTGCCCCAGGGTCTAGCCACCTGCCATTCACTAATGGCAAGGCAGGCTGCCCTTACCCTGCCTAGCCCTGAGGCTCTCCAACGCCCAAACCCTCAGCCCCAGCCAGAGCCCTCATCCCCCTGCATCATGAACCCCTCAGCCCCAGCCAGAGCCCTCATCCCCTGCATCCTAATCCTCAGCCCCAGCCAGAGCTCTCATCCCCCTGCATCCTAATCCTCAGCCCCAGCCAGAGCACCCCCCGCAGCACGAAGCCCTCATCCTCAGCCCCCATCCTTCCCCTGCACCCTGAGCCTCTGCCCCAGAGTGCACCCACTCCCCCTTCCTACACCCCCACCCCAGCCAAGCCTTGCACCCCAAACTCCATTGCAAAGCTGGCAAAGCCTGCAGCCCTCACCCCCTCCTGCACACCCACCCCCTGCCCTAGCCCAGAACCTGCACCCAGCACCCAAACTCCTTCCCAAAGCCTGCACCCCTCCTGCACCCTAATCCCCAGCCCAGAACCTGCACCCCAGACCTCCCCCCTGAAACCTCATCCAGAGCCTTAGGCAGGTGGAGGCGGAGTTTGAGGGGGCGGAGTTGGGAGGGTGAGTTCTGGGCACCACCAAAATTTCTACAAACTTGCCTCCCATGCCTATGTTGTATTTTGATAGTAGGGTAATATTTTAAGTACACCTCTACCCCTGATATAACGCTGTCCTCGGGAGCCAAAAAAAAAATCTTACTGCGTTAGAGATGAAACCGCATTATAGCGAACTTGTTTTGATCCGCTGGAGCATGCGGCCCTCCCCTCCCTGGAGCGCTGCTTTACCACGTTTTATCCAAATCCGTGTTGTATCGGGGTAGAGGCATAGTACTCTGCATGTGTGTAATAAATAAGATCAAGGGAGGGAGGAACTAGATAGAAGGGTGCCCATTAAGCTGGGCTAGGCTAGGGCCTTAAGGAACAGTTTTTTATTGAAGTTGTTGTAGTCTCTTCCAGAAGAGAACATAGGCAGGAGTAGTTTCTATTATTCACATTAATTGGGCTGCCTGCTGAAAGCTCAGTGTCACATTCAGACTTCCCACTCCACTCCCCCTCGCCCCACCTCCAAGGAAAAAAACAAATTTATTTTTAAATTGAAACATTCTCAGAGAGATCTCTGCTAGATTGAAGAGCCCAAGTTCTTTGAGGCAGGTTTTCTTATCCTTCAGCTATTCTTATATCTCTTCTCTGAACCATCTCCAAGTTAATCCTGACTTGTGGGCACCAGAACTGGACACAGGATTCTAGCAGTGGTTGCACCAGTGCCAAATACAGGACTAAAATAACCTCTTCACTCCTATTCGAGATTTCCCTGTTTATGCAGCTCAGGGTTGCATTCTCTTTTGGCCACAGCACCACACTGGGAGCTCATGTTCAGCTGATTAAAATATCTGGATGTTCTGGTGGATATACATATCAAACACCCCTATATACCTTCCCTTTAACCTTTATGGTTTAAAAGTTTTAGGCTAAATTTAGCTCTCATTTATGGCAGCTCAATTCAAACTGAAATAATTGGGAGCTACAAGACTGCACCTGAGACCAGAATTTTGCCCTAGAATCTTAGATGACACGGGATCTCACAGTCCCCATGCCTCCATTTTACAGTACACGATCAACCCTGAAAAGGTCTTGCCACTCCAAATCCAAATTGGAACAAATCCTAAATTTGAGATTTCCAATTTCTTTGGTCACTCAGGCCTATACCCTCCACATTCACCAAAGAAATCTTCTTAACAGAAGGTGAAGTAAAATTGAGGAAATTGAAGGAGCATGAAAGTCATAAACTGATGTACTTGTAACTTTTCTTAGACTAGGGTCTTGTAACATTAAAAGACAACTGCTTCTCTAAGCACAGCTGTGTAAGTCGAGCATTTCTATTTATTTCAGCGGGACTCAACCTGAGCTAGGATTTCACGTTGAAGGGTCGCCGGGATCAGGTCTTGGACTCGTGGTAATTTTTTGGTGTCATTTAGTATCAGAATGCAGGATTTTGTTGACAATTTAAGACACTCTCGATCTCTGTTTTGCTTGTAAGTTTCACAATCTGGTTTGTTGGTTGTGATGTTCAAAATGCTAAGCCTGCCTGGGACCCAGAGCATGTGCATGGTTCAGTGCAGATTGATGTCTGTTTATTAGACATCACACCTCCAAACTGCAGACAAAACTTGAACGCTCCTTTTTCTTGTGGTTCTAACAGCATAACCCAACACACACAGTTCAGTAGTAACCATGACGACCACCTATCATTTGTTCTACAGCATACAGGGGTTTTCACAATGTTATTTACAAAGCACAACCCTGAAAATTCACTTAAAAAGATAAGTGGTACTGATATAATCAAATTATTTCTGAAAAAAAGACAGTAGTCTAGTGATGCACATACACAGGAATAGGAAGGAACCTAGGATTTACTATTGGTTCTTCTTGTTAAGCATCCTGACTCAAGCAATGATTAATGCCTGATGCATCAAAGGAAAGAACTAAAAGCAGTATCATAATGCACCTGCCTAATTGTACAGTGTGGTATCATAAGGAGAAAATATTACAGCCATTGGCTTCTGGTCTAAAATGCGAGCACAAAATTCACTTATGCTCACCATCATTATGGCTTTAATAGCCGCAAATATTAATCAGTACTTGTTTTAAAAAGCCAATTCATATTTCCCTTTTTGTTCTTGCTGCACTGAGTTCCTCAGGTTGATGATGGGCTATATGAAGTAGTCATCTCTCTTTGTACTATAAAATACACTGCCCATTATGTAGTTTCAAACAGGTCTTCAATTCTTCTAATTATGCTGTCCTACAGGTCAGTGGAATGTTTTTTTCCTTCTTTTACTGTGTGTGTGGGGGGGCATGCTTTGGAAGAATTTTCATCAAGATAAATAGATTAAAACCTTGACCTGTCCATTCTGGCTCATTAAACTGGTACAGACAGAAAAAAACAAGGTTTTTAAGTTTGTCATAAACAGATTGTTAAGGGTTAATGTCTCTTCTACCTGTAAAGGGTTACAAGCAGAGACCAATCAGGAGACAAGATACTTTTAAATTTGGGTGGAGGGAAGCTTTTGTGTGCTGTTCTTGTCCCGGTTTTCGGGTCTGAGAGAGACAGACATACTCAGGTCCTCTAAGTTCTGTTCAAATAGTAAGGCCAAAAAAAGCGCGGTTAGGCTTTTTGATTGTGTTTATCCTATTTGCGTTGTGATCTAGTGTTAACTTTTTTGTGTGTTTAGGAATTTTTGATTTGTATTGTACTGGGGGAAGTTTCTCTCTGTGTCTGTAAGCCTTAGACCCTGTAATAGTTACATCTAAGTTGAAGATACTCTACTTTTCCTTTTATTAAAGATTCTTTTATGAGAACCTGATTGATTTTTTTCCTTGTTTCCTTGTTTCATCCCAGGGGATTTTGATAACTCACCAGGATGGTGAGGAGACGGGATGGGGAGAGGTAGAATCTCTCTCTGTTTTCCTTGAGATTCTGTTTGCCTCTTTGTGGAAGGAAGGGACATGCTTCTCTGTATGTGTTTTAAGAGTTTGGATCATATGCTCTTAGATAGCCCAGGGAGGGAAAGTCTGGAGGGAAAGAAGGGGAATGGTTTATTTCTCCTCGTTTTAAGGACCCAAGGGATTTGGGGTCTTTGGGTCCCCAGGGAAGGTTGGGGAGGTCAGAGTGCCCCAAAACACTATATTTTTGGGTGTGGCAGTGCTATCAGATCTAAGCTGGTAATTAAGTCTAGAGATTCAGTGCTAGATATCATTTTCTGAACTCTAAGGTTCAGATCTGAGAGGGAATGCTATGACACGGTTGCTTTAATTAAACCTGTTAGGCACCCAGACAACAACTCAAACAACAAAATATGACTACTAGGATATTCCAAGTATGGAGGAAGACACACAGAAGTTCTCTTCTAATATACCCAAGCCCATCTACGTTGTTGTATAATTAAACTACACAGCAAGCCCATGTCCCTGTTTTTAATTTATTGAATCACAGAAACGTAAGGTGGAAGGACCTTGAGATGCCATCTAACCACCACATGTGCTGAAGAGGAATACAATAAATCCTTTGTTACCCTGTTTTAGCTCCAGTCGACAGGATCCACAGTCTCACAAGCCTGTTCCAGAGCTTAACTACTCTTGGTTACAAAGCCCCCTCCAACATCTAACCTAAAGCTTCTTGTTGCAGATCAGGCCAATTACTTCTTGTCCTATAATCCTGGCCAAAGGGAAAGGGATCTGCAATTAAGTGCAAAAGGAGCCATAAATCTGGGCCTGAACTTTGCCCAAAGAAATCAAAGAAACTCAGAGGTCATTGTCCCCTTGCCCTATTTCAACTCAGGGGATACAATGAGTACCTTCTATTTCAGATCGCAAAGGATGTTCTGCCAGTGGCACCTGATCATTGCCAAAGGTATTCTCTGGGGACAGAAAGTGCACAAAGTGATCTTCTATTCGGGTAAGCAAGATTTTTACACCTCAACAGAATACAAAGTGCAACGTACAGCAAAGAGAGACTGCCCACACAACTAAATGGACTTTCCCAGCCTTCCATAATAATAGACTTGCCAACTTATTTAGATTAGAATAAAATTTACTTACTCAGTGGCTGTCGACCTTTCCAGACCACTGTATCCAAATCCATCCATTCAGGAATCTGTATTTGGTCTGTGTACCCCAAGTTTCACCTCATTTAAAAACTATTTGCTTATAAAATCTAACAAAATACAAGCATCTCAGCACTTACTCAAAATTGCTTCCGCTCTCGTTTTTCCTCGTAAAAATAAATTAATCAGAGTAAAAATATTTGCATTTACATTTCAGATGTATAGAGCAGTATAAACAAGTCACTCGTATGTGTGAAATTTTAGTTAGAACTAACTTCACTAGAGCTTTTTGGAGCCGGTTCTAAAACTAGGCCAACATCTCCTGTAAGACTCTCTGTACCCACGGGGTACACAACCTGGCTGAGAAGCACTGTTTACATCGCTCCTTCATGTGTCCAGTTCTGTGTGGTGTGGAGCATCCTCGGAAGATTGCTAAGCTCCTCAACTGCCTTTGAACACAATGGGCGGAAAGGTGTTAGACTCTTCGACTGTAAGCTCTTTGGGGCAGGACTGTCTGTTATGCATTGGCACAGCACCACACAATGAGACCCCGCCTCTAGCATGGTTGAATTAAATAATAATTCAGGCTCCATATGTCTCCATCCACCATTCTCTAAATGCCAAGGGTCGGGGGGGGAGGGAGAGAAAAATATGGGTTTTGCAGCATGACGATTCCAGATTAACCAGCCCTGGTTCTGTCTGCATGGGAAGTCAGTTCAGAAGGCCAGGGTCTTTCAGAGAGAATCTCTTACAAGCAGTCCCTTCCTATTTAAATAAAAGAGAGGAAAACTCATCCAATTGCAGGAGTGTCACACAGGAAGAAAGGCAGTCTCATTTCAAACAAGCAGTTACCACAACAGGGACTTGATCCTGACTGAGGGATCTAAGCACTACTGCAACAGAAATGTGAATTCATCACCATGGTGAATTACTAGCACTGGCTACTGGTTTGCCATCAAAATGCTAAACATGAAAAATCTCCCCTCATGGTCAAAAGCCTCTGGGGATTTTTCAGGCCAGGCTCTGGATCAGTCACTCTAAGGGGGACACTTAAACACACTTTTTTTTTATATACATACACACATTTTTAAAGAAACATTTAAATATTGAGTGACTGAAACCTTACAATACTCTTAAAAATAGCTCCCACCTTTCCAGTGATGCTGACTTTGTTTTCTAACACACATCTTAAATAATGTAGATCCCTAACTTCCACAGAACCATTGTCTAAAAATAACCCATAGAGCAAACTGAAAAAAAGCAGAGATGTATTACAATCATTTATAACTTGAGCAAAGAACAAGTGACAGCCTCAGCACACTTTGAAATATAAGTTACAGCTGTAGCAATATGCCTCTTACTCTAGTAAGAGAGCTGTGTGCTTGGTTCTCTTTTCACCTAACCTGTTTTTATATCTGTTTATCTCCTTAAACGTCAGTGGATTTACTCCTGATATACACTGGAGTAAGAAGGGAGAATCAGACACTGCAACCTTTTAAAAATTAATTCCTCTCTTGCCTACTGTGGACACAGGTGACTAGGAAAATTTATGTCAGTCTAACATTTTCAATTTTGGATTTTCAATATGTATCTTGACATTCAGCACCCTAATTCCATGTGCCTAGCTTACATGCTGAAGCAGCAAATTAGGCTCCCAATCCTGCAAACAGATGCATATTGTGACAAAGTCGTGTCCCCACGCCCACCCCACCCAGTGGGTCCTGCGCTTACTGGCAGATTTGCTCACCTCAGTGATCTTCCCCTCTGGTGGAATCCACAGTCTGGGTCAACTCCTCCTGTGTCTGATCAGGAATTGTGAGGTTTGGGGGGAACCAGGCCCGTCCTCTACTCTGGGTTCCAGCCCAGGGCCTTGTGGATTGCAGCTGTCTATAGTACCTCCTGTAACAGCTGCATGACAGATGCAACTCCCTGGGCTACTTCCCCATGGCCTTCTCCAAACACCTTCTTTATCCTCACCACAGGACCTTCCTCCTGGTGTTTGATAATGCTTGATTGTCTGATAATTCCTCAATCATCCAGTAGCACACCCTCTCAGTCTCAGCTCCTTGCGCCTCTTGCTCCCAGCTCCCCACACGCACTTCCTCTCCTCTGGCTCCTCCCCAGCCTGACTGGAGTGAGCTCCTTTTCAAACCCAGGTGCCCTGATTAGCCTGCCTTGATTGGCTGCAGGTGTTCTAATCAATGTAGCTAACTCCACTGCCTTCTAGAAAGATCTTAATTGGCCCCAGGTGCCTTGATTAACCTGGAGCAACTGCCATTTGGTTACCATAGTACTAGGGATTTGTTTAGCCTAGGGCTAACATACCTGTTCCTCAGTACTTTACTGTAGCCATCTGGCCTTGCCCCATCACAATAAGTTTAAGAGAGGTCACAGTAAAGCATTGTGTCATGATGCTGCATGTTAGACTGTGACCCCTTGTAAGTGCACAGCAATAGCAGAGATGGAGCTCCAATCCTCCTGCACTATATTAGTCATCTCAACCAGGTAACTGCTCATGGGAGGGTTTACTGTATTTTATCAGTACAGAGACTAGGACACAGAATTGAGCAGTTTTGATTCTATCCAATAGATGGCAGTGGTGTATATGTGTGCACCCCCCCACACACACACACTTTTACTCCACAATAGCAAAATCCTACTATGTTAAGATTGTCTTGGATTACTATATTATAGCATCCTGTTGCTCTGTTAATCCAGCCTTAAAGGGACTATTATACCGAGCGCTAGGGAACAGCAGAGTGTTCTAACACTATGCCGTGAGCAAGTCGAATATAAAAAGATGCAATAATATGGTCAACTATTTGGTCAGTCTTCTCCACTGCTTTTAACTTTGGTGAGTTAAATGTAAAAATAGGAGTGGTTTCCCTCAGAGGTGAGGAGGGGGATAGACTAATTTGAAAC
The DNA here is from genome assembly GCF_003597395.2 of Chelonoidis abingdonii. Classification (NCBI taxonomy): domain Eukaryota; kingdom Metazoa; phylum Chordata; order Testudines; family Testudinidae; genus Chelonoidis; species Chelonoidis abingdonii. The sequence goes on from NC_133772.1 coordinate 10,937,224, forward strand.
CCTTTGAAGCAAAGTCCTATACTTAAGCACAAAGTGTTATCTTTAGGCAATGCACCATCAGAGGGCCAGATACTCAGCTGGTGTAAACCAGTAAAGCTCCACTGATTAGATCCTCCATTGGTAAAATCTGATATATGCAAAAAAAGGTGAATTGGGCCCAGTTGTGTGCATGTAATGTTTTTCATGCCACCATCGCTGTAGCATGGGATGTGGCATTTGAGACTCCAGGACAGGTATTCGGCCCACATATGGACTCATGGAATGCTCACAAATAAGGCCCAGAGGCTGTCAGGGCTGAACTGCTTCCAAGCAAGGCTCTCCATACTAAAGGGGTTCCTTAAGCAGCTGATGGCAGGAGAGGTATTTTTTTGCCTTGTGTAAGTGTTTTCTCTTCTCTTTCCTCATGTGGTTGCAAGCCAACCTTTTGAAGTCAGCCACCTAGCAAGTCAGCCTGACATCTGAATGCCTGGATCCGGTCACAGCAAGTCTTGAGTACTGCACAGCCAGAGAAAAATAATGCCATTAATATACAGCAAATGAATCCAGATGCATAAGTTACACTCAAGAGAGTTTGCACTGTAAGTATGAGACAGACACTCAAAAGGCACCAGATGGAAGCGCAGTACTGGAGAGGGTCTGACAAGCATGTCTCTGTTCCTATTTAGGAAAGCTCTGAATCACCTAGACACAATTATAAAAGGAGACACCTTAACAATGACAAGCACTTAAGGAGCCCAGGGTGCTGAAAGCAGAGCTGTTTTTCTGCTCTGGATGAATAGGTACAAGTTAAAGAGATCTCTCCCTGGCACCACTGCTTTTCCCCATTCATGCAGCCCACTCTCTTTTCATGATGGCTGAGGTCAGCTACTGTTAGCATGGCCTCCATTGTTACTTGCACAGAATGCTAATTGCTCAGAGATGACAGTCCCAGAAGTTGTCTGGTCTGAGACAGTGGCCTTGTCAATCTGGGATATCTATTCGGCATAGACTCTGCAATGCAGCGAACAGGAAGAATTTTACCTGGCCATACAAAGCTTAATGGAAGTTGTAGAGAGACCTAGGAATTGCCATCCCACATCAGACAAGTGACCCTCTAGTCCAGCATCCTGCATCTGAGAGCATCCAGTTCCAGATGCTTCCCAGGAAGATGCAAGCACCCTGTAACGGACAATCCTCCAACATCCTTACCATGCAGGATATCCTAACCCTAGCCAGGTAGTGGTTGAATTAGATCCCTCAGCAGGAAGCCTGGAAGACCTGGCTCCCAAGTTCGGAGGCTTCCAGCTAACCCATGGTTTTCAGGGCTCGTAGGTTCCAGCTAGCACTCTGGGAAATTTCCCCAAAGAATAGAAATTCCTGCTAGCTTTACTCCCCAGTCATGATGCCCAGTTCTTGGCTCAGACAGAACATAAGAACGGCCATACTGGGTCAGACCGAGAGGTCCATCTAGCTCAGTATCTTCCGACAATGGCCAGTGCCAGGTGCTCCAGAGGGAATGAACAGAACAGAACAGGTAATGTTCCATCCTCTGCTTTCCATATAAACACTGTATTGTATTATAAAGACCCAGGTGTTGTACAGATAGATGGAGATTTAGTCCTTCAATTTATGTTCATGTATTACTGTTTGATATTTCAGGGGTCTATAAATCATACCAGGTAATCTCAAGATACTCTGCTGTCCTCAGGACACATCCAGAATTTCCTGTTTCTGAACAGGCCAAAGACATCACAGCATGTTAATGGGTTTATTTCTAGTCTTGAGTGAAATGCCAAGTCACTTGAAAACATGGAGGTGGGGAGACATGGAAAAAAAAACAACAACAGTTGCTCAAGATTTCCAAATTTCAATATCAATGCAGGTTTGATTTACATTCCAGACAAAGCCCAGATTGGTTGTTTCATTATCTGAACTTATTGTTTTTCCTGTTATCACGTGGAATCTGGTTCACATTTCTGTCTGCAGCTGAACACAAGCATACCAAAAAAAGCTACCCTTCATTCAGATGTATTCAATATTATATATTAATATATTTCATTATTTTTGGTAGAATACCAGAGCCATTTAGGTAATATGAACACCATACATCAATGTCATATATGCATTATGTGGCTTGCTTCTTATTTTGCTTGACTTTAAACATTAAATGAGAAGGGAACCAGTGTTCTAGTTACTTCAGGAGCGAGAGAGGTATAAAAGGCATACTACTAACAGTTTTCTCATTAGCAGTTGAGTGCTAGAGACTGTATCATTCATCATCCCCTCTTCAAAAAGCTTGCAAAGTATCCCAACAGTGCAAATGGAGTTCCAGTTGCAACAAAACAGCATGTCCTTAAACATTAGCTTTGCTGTGTAGTAATAATCATCTCCATTTATTTCATTTAATCCTTTAAGTGCACAAATGTAAAATGGTTCTGTAAGTACGCAAAAGGATAAACGAGATTAAAACATTCAGAGGCTGTAGAAGGCAGCAAGCTAGCATTTCATATACAGCCCTATCACTTTTGCCAGAGCCATTACTTAGCAATCCGCTTTTTACATTTCAGGCCTTGGTGGCAGGAGCTCTGCATAGACACGCATTTCCTTTCACTAAATGCTAACTCTCTTCATTAGAGAGCAGCCGGATGGAAACCACACTACTGCTTTAACATACACACGTACCAGCATGATGTGCACATCACATTGTTGCGTATCAGCAGTGAAGCAAGGGGCACATGGAGATTGCGCTGTGTACACATTCTTCCTCTACTTTCCTGGAAAGACAGCTCTTCCCTGTAGGATAGTAATCTCTCTGGGCCAGATCCTCCACTGGTGTAATCACTGTAGAGTCAGACCAACTGTAACAAGGGTTGTAATAGATATGATACATGTATAGATAATTACAGAGAGCCAGAATCTAAGAGAAGTATGCCAATTTATTCCAGCTGAAAATCTGACCCACTTTGTCTCCACCGATACCATCTATGTGTCAAGTGCCAGTCACTGACATTTATACCAATTTCTAACACAGCTGCATTCCGAAGAACTTTACCAAACTCAAAAGGATATAAAAATCTATAGGCAAAGGTCACATCACCCACCGCAGCCACCTTTGGGTAGAGAGAGTGGTAGCTGTTTAACAGGGCACAGTGACTGGAGTGGCTGTAGCAGTTTCACTGGCCAAGGCAGAAAATATTTTTGCTCCCTCCTCCCAGTGGTCAAACTGCATAACAGCACTGCATCCCTTGGAAGTTGGCATTCAGGGCAACCACCCTGCTTGCCTGCCCTCGAACCAGCCCTGCACAGTGACACGGTGCAGCAATTTAATTCCTTTTCAGCTGAATATATAATACGGTTGGCAGAATTCAACCAGGCTTCTGATGTTAAGATGTCACTCATCCGACATGTGCTACGGGGTCTATCTTTGGGACCTTGACATCATGTCTCATGTAAAAAAGCTGACTCAGAATGATAAGTGTCAGCAACTGAATCATCATCACTTTCTGTGGCCCCACATTTCAGAGATCTTCTAACCAGACATGACATCAGAAACAGCAGAAGTGGGAATAAGCATCGATGTGTGGCCATGCACCCTCCTGTGCACCCACCTTACAGCACAGTGTGCTTTGGCAGCGGCTCTGCTTCGGTTTTCCCCCCACGACATCCAACACCTTCTGGCTCAAAGTGACTTGCCCTCTGACTTGGCCACAAAATCCCCAACCTTTCCAGGGGATACAAAATGCAAAAGAAACACAAACAAACCCTTCTACTGCTCCTGGGCTCAACCCCTCCTGCTACCTTGGCTCTCCAAAATCCTAAGAAAACCAAACACTTCTGCCCTGCTTGAGCTGGCACAAGCCTGGCCCTGTGACGGGTTTGCTCTACTCACGCTGGATGGCACCAGGAGGTTCTAGGAATTAGCTTGGTCAGCCAATGCCCCTTTCAGTGGTTACACCCTTTCAGTTTCTCCTTTGCAGCCAGTCTCTTGCTCTCATGAGCAGGAGCTGTCCTCTTTGTGACTCAGCCCTCCAGCCAGTCACTGCTGTGATTTCTTCTCCTGGGGATAGGGAGGGGAAGCGTATCAAGATTCCTGCTCTTCAGCAGTGTCAGGCAGTCTTGTGCTTCACTGTCTCCCAGTGCTTTTCCCACCGTGGCTGGCAGGGGAACCCAGGCCCACCTTCTACTCCAGGTGCCAGCTCAGGGACCCTCTACACAGCAGCCAAGGTCCATTCCCTCCCTGAACCTTGATGCCTTTCCCTCAGCTACGTCCATACCTCCTGTCCTTCCCCACTCCTCTGGGTTTGCCAGTCCCTTCCCTCCCTCCTTCCAGGTAGAGTCTGGAGACAACTCATCTCTGCAGCCTCCAAACTCTCCTCCCTCTTCCCAGGGAGTGACTGCAGCCTGTCCCAGCAGGCCCTCCTGTTTCCATTTTCCTGTCTTTTACATCGGCCCTACCTGTTCCTGCACAGGTGAACCTCTAATTAGCTGCCACCAGCCTAAAGATCCCCCATTTGCCACCTAATTAGCTGATTGGGCTCATATGGCCTCATTCAGCTCAAGGCCAGAGTGGAGTGTACACCCCACCATGAGCTCAGTGAGGCAAATATCCCATGCCAGGCCTGCCTGCCTTCCCCGTCACTGGGTTACTCTGTTAAGTCCTCAGCCTTCTTTCCCCCAGCTCAAGCTGAAGGTCCAGTCTCCCTTCCAGCCCAGCAACACCTGACACAGGCTCTCCCCCTTCATCTCCTCCCTCAAAGCCCCACACTTGCTTAAGGTGGTCCCAGGGAGGGGCTGATAGGAGTCCATTAACTTTTTCCTGACATGTGGAGTTTGGACACCCTGTCATGCCATCACTTATATAACCAGAAGAAAGGATCAGGAGAGGAATAGCACTGGTGACTGGTGAACAATTGGCCCAGTGAGCACATAAAGCATTAATTATAAAGAAAATTTTGAAACCAAATGAAAGCTCAGTTCCACTAGCCCGACTCTCACGCCTCACACATTGTTGTGGATACACCAATGGCCTCCAAAGGAGAGTGGCATGAATAAGAGTGTCCTCTTTCTACATGCAAAGCAATGGGTTTCCCGTGGGAGCTATTTTAAAGTTGTCTGAGCCCTTCTCCCCTGCCCTCAAAACTCTTGTGCTGGACAGGGCAGTGGCAACACATTGAAAGATAAAGCTATTTTAAAAGTGAAACTCAAACGTATTTTGCCCCCTTGCTTTCAAAAGGGAGGTTTCTTAAAAACAAATGGCACGTTATGACCACGTGTAATTAGGCACAAATTGGAACCAAGTGTGCTAAATATATCTAGCTGGCTGCTGTCATGGGCATGCTGGGAGTTCTTTGTCAGTGACCTTTATTTCACCCTGGAAGCAACCAGCTGTGGGGCCATAGGAGCAACCTGTTTGTCCTCATTTGATGTTAGAAAAGAATATAGCTTCCCAAAAGTGACTGACATTGCTTCAGAGACTAGGCTGACACTAGCAGTCATTTGCATTCAAAAACGATGGGACTTATTTGCATAGTGTAGATATAAACAAAGATGCCATTGGGTTAATTTTTACATCAAATGACAAATTAATCAGATGTGAACTGGAGATGATTTATGCCAGGGGTCAGAATGGCAGCTGAGCAACTCAGACTCAGAGGATGGCAAAGGTTCCATCCTACTACAGAGCCCTGCTCAATGCTCCAGGCTTGCAGCAGAGAGTCCCTCTGAGCTATCCTCAGTCCATGTCTGGGCTGCTGTTCCAAGACAAGTGTTCAAATCAGCAGCATTGACATGAATGGGGTAAAATCTATAGAGAACTGTGGTGCTGGTGGTGGCGGTGCCATTATGCGAGGATAAATGTCTGGAGGAATGGGGATGAGAGATTCAAGGCAGAAAGGAAAGTGTCCCAAACCCATTTCCAAGCATTTGACTTGAGTCTAAGTCCCTAGAGGATGGGGCTGTTAACCAGCTGTCTCCCCACCCGCCAATGGCCCCTGCAGAAAATAGATGACTAGTCTTCAGGCTGATCATTGATAGTGTGCTCCTCACTCCACAGTGCTTAGTAGAAGGCATAGGGTGACAGAGAAAGAGGATTGCAAGGCTGCTGGGGGAGCATCATCATCTCCCGGACTTGAAGTGGTTTCCATCATATACAGTTTTGTTCAATGGCTCTGCCCCAAGCAGTTTACAAGTGAACTTCCAGCTCATTGGGAGTTAAGATCATCAGAACTCCTCACTGCTACAAACACACCCTTAAAAAGCTTCCACTGTTATGGGCTGGATCCTGAACTATTGAAGCTAATGGGAGTTCTGACATTTACTTAAAGGGGATCAGGCCTTAAAGTAGGTTGTAAGAAAGACTGAAGAAGTGAATAGCTCTTCTACTTGCCTTCTGTAGAAGAGGTGAATTTCATGCAAAATGGACAAGGCTTTAATGAATTATGCTATGGTTCTCTCCAGATGAGCCATTTCTGAATCACTATGGGCTTCACTGTTTTCCAATAGGCCTCTGGGGTTGATTAATCCAGATGCAAGGGCTAATCAAAAAACATATAATAATTAACATGGGAAGATTTGAGTAGTTCCTCTGTAGCCAAAACACCATGAATTTGGAAGCCTTCAGAGAGAGAGATTGTAAAAGCCTAGAGTGACCAGACAGCAAGTGTGAAAAATCAGGACAGGGGGTGGGGTGGGGGGGAAACCAATAGGAGACTATACAAGAAAAAGACCTCAAAAATCAGGACATCTGGTCACCCTATAAAACCCTTCTATGCAGTTATTCTTAACTAGGAAGAGAGATTTAGAACCAGTTCTGAGGGGAGGAGGAGGAGGAATTCATTTTATAAATGCACTAATCACTGAGAACTTTTATATAACCCTTATTTATCTGAGCTTCTGGGGAAGATTCTGCTCATTCATAGTCTTGTGGCATCCTTAATTCCCCAGACACCTCTGGGCAGGAGAACTGAACTTCCTATTAGACAAAGGTTTCTAACCATTAGAGGAGTGAAGTTCTGGAACAGCCTTCCAAGGGGAGTAGTGGGGGCAAATGACATATTTGGCTTTAAGACTAAGCTCGATAAGTTTATGGAGGGAATGGTATGATGGGATAAATTAATTGCTAAAATTAGGCTGACAATTGATCTTTGATTATCAACAAGTAAGTATGCCCAGTGGTCTGTGATGGGATGGGATCTGAGTTACTAGAGAGAATTCTTTCCTGGGTGCTGGCTGGTGAGTGTTGCCCACATGTTCAAGGTTTAACTGATCGCCATATTTGGGGTCGGGAAGGAAATTTTCCTCCAGGGCAGATTGACAGAAGCCCTGGAGGTTTTTTGCCTTCCTCTGCAGCGTGGGGCACGGGTGACTTGCTGGAGGATTCTCTGCATCTTGAAGTCTTCAAACCATAATTTGAGGACTTCAATAACTCAGACATAGGTTAGGGGTTTGTTATAGAGATAGATGGGTGAGATTTTGTGGCCTGCGTTGTGCAAGAGGTCAGACTAGATGATCATAATGGTCTCTTCCGACCTTAAAGTCTATAACACCTTTCATCCTTAAATTCCAAAGTGCAAATTCTTCCAGGGATTCACTCTTTAACCATGGAAAAGAAATCATTGTAGAGAACTGGGCACATGGAGGGGTGGGGGCAGAAATGCCATGCTGCATTCATCAAGGATTCCAAGAAGAAACAGTTGAAATCCTACACATTTCATCATAGTTGACGTATATCTAGAGACCCTACTCAAAACACAGCTATTTAAAAGCATCAGTGAGAACAGCTGCTGAAAAATAAACACAAGACTAATTATTTAGGGTTAGGGTTCGTTTTTTTTTTGTTTTGTTGTGTTTTTTAAAAAAAAACAGCTATTTTTAGGCAGGAAATAAAGGTTTGATTAAACCAAAATTTCTGTGTTCAACATTCTAAGACAAATATGGAGATATACACACACACACACAGACACCCACACACCTCAACAGGGATTCTGCTGTGGAGATTATGGAATTGAAATAGGAAGCCCTGGGGTACCATGAAACCACCACAGTCTGGGGTTGCTTTAATTTAGCCAGTGATTCACTTGATTAAAAAAGTGCCTCCTTTTTCAGGTTCAGCTACAATAGGTGAGTATCAAGGTTCTCTTCGTTATCACCTGTGCCTCAGGTTACTTTGCTGGTAGAGCTCTCCTCTCTGAAAGATAGCATGTTGCAGCGACCTCTTCTGAAGACGTGGGAAATAATCAGTGCAGGAGGCAACCAAAAGGTGGAGTGACCCTTCACTTTTGCTTGGCTCTGATCTCACATCAGCATAATTGGCAGAGAATCATAAGAAAGCCTTGACAATGTTCTCTCATCTCCTGCATTAGAAAGCAAACGGACTCAGCAGAGATATTTTAAAAAGAGGCAATAAATAGAACAAAGGTAAGGCTGAAGTGAATGATCAAAGACATCTCCCTAGTTAGATACAGTGTTACTGTTGTAGTTGCAGTCTAGATATATAATCCAGGAAGAAATGCATTTTAAAGACCAAGGGGAAGGAAGACGGATGCAGTGCATTTACCTGCCAAATGAGCCATGACCTCCCAGTAAACTACAGGGAGACTTTGACACCAGCAAGCTCTTATCACTCACTTCTCACCCACAGACCTCGAAACACTTCACCAACGTGGTCAGTATCATATGGGGAACCAGACACAGGCGGTTAGGTGACTTACCCTAGGTCAGCCAGCAGCAGAGCTAGAAGTTGAACCAAATCTCCCAATTCCAAGTCCAGGGCTGTAGCCACAAATTACTTGGCTTGGACGGGGAGTGACTTTTTGTTACATGTGGGTACAGCATTGGAGAGCAGTGGGGCTCTGGTCTATGACTAGGGTTGCTAAGCACTATACAGATAATGGAACTGTTGCCAAGAGAGGCTATGGACACCCCATCAATATAGCACTGAGAAAATGCAAAATTCAGCCCATGTAGAAAGACCGCACAAATCCCTACTCGGAGGATTTCAGTCGATATAAATGCTACCTCAGCCCTTTGCTGCACCTCTGCCCAGGGGTATATTTCACCAAGAGGTCAGTAACCTTTGTGCTATTGAATAGGACTTGGTGATCTTGTTTCTTGTCTAACTTGTATTACTTCTTGCAACACCACAGGCTCCTTATCCTGAATTCCTGGGAGAAAAGATTGTCCTGTTGTTATGGTGCTAGGCTGGGATTTGAGTTCTTTGACTGAACAGAAGACTAAGGGACTCAGATACTAAGGTGATTGGGGCCCTAAAAGTACCTAAGATAATTCCATCTCTGTAGGAGGCATGAAGTCTCTCCCCCCACGAGAGACAGTGATACTGGGGTTTAGGGAGGAACAGAAATTGTGTTTAAGAGGATGTATCCAGCTATAGAAAGACTAAGACATCATTAGCAGAGCTACCTAGGCTGCTGCATTGTCCCTCTAAATCAGAGAATTGCTCCATAATTAAGGAAAGAATGACTAACATGAAGTCAGGAAAAAAGACTGCTATTCATACTTATTGCCCTTGAATTAGCCAAGTAAAACATCATGTTTTATTATAACTTCATAATTATTACAGTGATTACTGAATTCATGCATCCTGAAGAGGCTGCAGTTCCTTAAGGAATCTCATTATTAATTCATGTGCCATTTCATTGAAATTACGTAATAAGCTAATTTCAACATTTGGATATTAAACAATGTCTTTCCAAAAATATATGTATTCATTAGGGTCATGTGATCAATGAGACTATGTCAGTAACAGACTTGACACAGAAGTACGTACCTTTTAAAAACACTTAACTGTGACACCAACTACTAGTAAAAGAGAATAGTAACAGTAATATATAGTCTTATCTTAAATACCAAAGGATCTTAATGTGCATTTCAAAGTCTGCATAGAGGAATTATATCATCTCACTAAAATGCAGACCTCTCTGGAATGAACACAGCAGCTGTTTAACAGCTCACAGCAACACTACTAGAAAGCAGAACTCGGGATTTTAATTTTTAGCTTTACTTCCTGACTCTCATTTATACCTCTCTCATACATCCCCATATAATTCCTTTTCCTTGCGTATACCTCTCTGTTAACTGTAGAGGTTGTTCCTGTTTGGAGTGGAAGGCAACTTTTTCAGCAGATAGGAAAAGGATTTGTGCGCCAAGCAGCTGCTCTTGTTGCTTAAGGATGTGGAGTACGGCTGCAGAAGTTAAAAGAGGTCAAGCTTTACATCAGAAAATGGGGATTTGGATGCAAGGCAGGGCAAGCAACTCTAGGGTCTGTCTGAGATGTTAGAGTTATGTAGTGTATGAAAGAATACAATTGCTAAATACAAGCTCTCCTTCCTTAATGAAAAGAATAGTAGTGTCTGAATGGTTCAGAACTATTTACACTGCCAAAGCAAGGTGATCATTTTAACTATTGGGAAGCAATTATCTCTTTGCATTTTACCAGAGCTGCCATGTTAAAGCAGACTTTTCCCAGCAGCAGATGCAGTGTTCACTTATCACTGGGGGAGAAGTGACAACGGCCATTTCAGAACTTTCAGCTGTAGGCCAATTTGAAGGCAAAAGGTGACTAGGATGCATTGACTAAGTGCTGAAGCCTATCACAAATTACTTGTGGCAACCATTCCCCATTGCTTTATGCTCTTGTACAATGGTGCAGTGACAACTGAAGTCTCTTGAGACTCCACCTGCTCCCCTGCAACAAAGTGCAGTTCTGCCATCAACTGCAGTGGTAGCAACTCAAAATACATAACTGGCTTAAAACCAGCCCAGCCCAATCCACACTCATCTCCACCTCAAGCTTAGGAAAGTAGTAACTAAGACTCAGGCCCAAGATAGCCAACCCCTAAAATATTTGATTTTCCATCACTCTCCAACGAGAGATCCAGCCCTTTTTAAACCCTATGATAAAACCAGGTTAAAACACACCTTTCAGATAGTGCACCGAATGGGGAAGAGTCATCTTACAGAGAATCCTGTGGCACCTTATAAACTAACAGATGTTTTGGAGCATGAGCTTTCGTGGGTTAATACCTACGAAAGCTCATGCTCCAAAACGTCTGTTAGTCTATAAGGTGCCATAGGATTCTTTGCTGCTTTTACAGATCCAGACTATCACGGCTACCCTTCTGATACTCGTCTTACAGAGGCATTCCAGACAAACAGTCACACTCACCCCAGTCATTAAATTGACATGTGCATGGGTAATTGGCAGGTTATGGAAGTAGAAATTCAGTCTCGTGTGTAGAGCGTCCAAATTACATACCTTCAGAATGTCCGTATAACCTAATATCAGTTTTTACTGTACAGTTAAAGTTTAGTTTTCCATCAAATGAATTGAAGCACATTAAAAACCAACCAGGCTTAATATGAGAGTAAAATTAGACAGCAAACTGTTGCAATTCTTAGGCAATTTCCTCCATGGTGCCAACCTACACTGTGCATTAATATTTCAAAAAATTCCATTGCTGTTCAACTTTCTGACCAACTTTGTAAAGTTAACCTATTTTTCATTCAGACAAGAGTTAGCTTGTGACTTAGCAAGAAAAATTCACTTAAACACTTTCTAGACTGCCTCATTAGGAGAGTTAGCTGTGATCAATAAGCTGTTTGAATTAATTATCTATTTGAAATCTGAGCATGTTTATGTGTGAACCAGCCAGTATTCTGCATTGGAAACAGACAGAGAGGCTCCCAATCCCATCGCGGCAACATTACATTCACCCCTGTGTGGCAGGCCAGCATTAGGTCTACATACATTTAAATTTCCTTACTTTTGAGCACAAGAATGGTGTCCTTTGCACTTGCTGCTTTTGGCATACCGAATGCGTCCCAGAAGTAATACTGACTCCATCAATTTTATGACTCCATGATTGTGTCATAATTTACAGCTCAGTCATGTTTGAAGTTTGCTTGCTTAGAGACTAAACATAGCCAGGTTAGAATTATGCATGCAACTGTCAGCACTGGACATGGTGTTATGACCATGAATGCACAGTATGTGCTGTGCTCATGCAGAACATCAATCTTCCTTGTGAAAATTAATGCAACATGCACTTTCCCTCATGAAGGTTCTCTCCCCCCCCAGTATACTGAACACTTAACTTTGCACATCTATGGCAGAATTTGTTCTTATGTAGAAGACCAGCAAAAGGCCTAGGCACCACTTACATGCCATCTATGTTCTTAAAACCAGAACTTAAGTGATGCATAAACCATTTGTTGGCTTTCTATACAGGTGCCAATTTCTGAAAAGAGGTTGAACACCTGGTGAAAGCAATAGATTCCATAACAAAAAGTACTAACGCAAAAGATTAAAAGGGTAATCCTGTCCCAGCAGACTTAAAATAATCAGTTCTTATTGAAAGGAAAAGGTTCTCTCAGGCCAGGTCTACACTGCGACTTTAAATCGGTTTAATGGCCGATATACCGATTTAACGCTGTACCCGTTCACACGACGTCGTCATTAATATCGAGTTAAGCGGCTCCTTAAATTGATTTCGGAACTCCTCCCAGACGAGAGGAGTAGCACTAAATTCGAAAGTGATAACTCGGATTAGGGTTCGTGTGGATGGAAATGGACATTATTGGCCTTCTAGAGGTATCCCATAGTGCACCACTGACCGCTCTGGTCCACAATCCGAACTCGGATGCGTAGTGCCGGTAAACAGGAAAAGCCCCGAGATCTTTAGAATGACATTTCCTGCTTTCATGTGTCCAGCTCTGATCAGCACGGGTGGCGATGCAGTTCAAATGCAAAAGTAGCTCCTGCATTGAACCTTACGGGAGATACTAGATCTGATCGCTGTATGGTGAGACAAATCTGTTTTATCAGAGCTCCGTTAAAGAACAGGAAATGCCAAAGCGTTTGAAAAATAAACTCCAGGATACACAGCGGTGCGTGACAACCGTAACGGGAAGCCAGAGACTCAAACGGATGCTCATGGAGGGAGGGAGGGGGTAATGAGGACTACAGCTACCAGTCTCCACAGCAGTCTCTGAAAACTATTTGCATTCTTGGCTGAGCGCCCAATGTCTGTAGCTTAATACACGGTGTCTTGCGTGGTTCACGGAACAGCTCGTCAGTCTCTTCCCCCCCCGTCCCAGCACGTGAAAGAGAAGTAATTCCTTGAGTACTGTAAATGTCACCCTCTGTGTACTGAATGCTGCTGGCAGAGAGTACGCGAGGTGTTGACAACGGTCAGGATACCGTTTGTGATCTCAGGGTCCATGATTGCTGTGCTATGGCGTTTGCTCAATGCACTCCGGGAAAAAGGCGCCAAAGGGTTGTCTGCTGCCTTCACAAAGGGAGGGGTGAGGCTGTACCCAGCACCACCCGGGGCAATGTTTTCTGCCCCATCAGGCACTGTGCTCTCAACCCGGAAGTGGGAACTATGGGATAGCTGAGGAACAGCTACCCACAGTGCACCGCTCCTGAAATCGATGGTAGCTTTGGACCATGGACGCAAACAATCGATTTCGTGATCCCACTGTGGACGCGCTAAACCGATTTTATTAGATCTGTTTTGTAATATCGGTTTAAGCTAGTTCGAAATAATCGTGCAGTGTAGACGTACCCTAAGTTTAATTAGATAAGCATGCAGCTGACTGTTTGCAAACACATGAAGATGCTTGGTTTGTCACTAGCAGACTGTTCGATTAGAATTTGATTGTGTTTCAGTTACTGCAGCATATTATAAAACATGACCCACAGTCACGTGTCAGTTCTGAGTGTCTAAAGTTGTGATTCCTAATTCTATATTTCAACTAATCAACAACCGTATTTTCAGAGGTGCAGGATACATGGGAACTCACTGGCTTTACTAACAGCTGTATGTGTGTGGCACTTTTGAGAAAAAAATCAGACCATGTGCACTAGAATTCTCAATGTGCATCTAGGAGCTTAATATTCGAGTATTTCAGGCCCAAGTCTAAGGAATCAGAAGGGAGCCTTCTTTTCTGAGCTGGGGAGGTAACAGGCAGGCCGTTCTGTAGTTAGAGTCCAGCAGCCCTGACCCCCTGCTATAGCCGTAGTCTTGGCACTGAGCCAGATTTTCCAAAGAGCTCAGCACATTGGGTTCTGATTTTTCTGAAGTGCTCAATGTTGGGTCCTGAGCTCTTTTGAAGATCTGGACCATGTGATCTCAGGTAATGTGAAGCTCAAAAAGCCTTCGTGATTTACCCTTCTGCAAAAGTAGGAATAAGACACCTAATCACCTATTAAAGGCACTTTCAGAACCTGGGATGAAAAGCACTACCCAGCATTAATGCTGCTTGGAATGCTGCAGTTATCCAAGTGTCAGTCAGGGGTTTTTGTTTCAGGTGAGAACAGACAGTTTCAGAGTTAGGATTGGATTTATTTTATTTTATTTTATTTTAAAATGGTGGGTTTTGTTGCAAACACTATTTGAGATTAGTTCCCAAACTTTAAATTTTGGTTGGGTTCCAGGAATTAAGTTTAGGGTTGATTTGGGGGGTTAAGGTCAGGTTTGGCTGTAGAATTTGGGATCAGGATTGGGTTTAATAGAATCCTGTTGAAAGCTTCATTTTTATGTATTATCTCAATTTTAGGTTTCAGACTGTAGTAGTGGAGTGTCTTCCATATAAAAATCAATAGCAACAGCCAAATCCCTAGTGGACTGTATGGATTCTCTGGCTCTTCTCCCTTTTGGTGGTCAAAGTTCTGCTAGGATTAAATGGTGGCTGTGTGTGTGCGTGAGGGGGAAAATAAGGGAGTGTTCACATTGTGAGAGTCACTTATGTTGTAAAGGCTCTCAAAGAAGATGGATAATATTCTGTATAATTATCTGTGTATTTGCATTACTTTATTGCCAACAACCCCATGGCGCTAGGTACTGTACAAACAGAGCAAAAGAATAAATCACTTTTGACATAGGACCATCTTTTTGAAGTGTGTGTTTAAGAAGCCCCAAATCTTGGAACAGCCAGGTATGAATCAAAACCAGGTGAAACCTTGCTTATCCAACATTAGCCCTGCTCTAATTGAGAGATCAGTTGGAAATCTGCCTTGTCATGCATGGTTTGGATAGCTGACAAATCCACCTGTAGGGGCTGGAAAATAAGTTCTGCCTCATTACAAAAGAGGCATGAATCTAAATGAATAAAACATCAGATAATAACTAACACATTTGAAAAATGCTGCCAGACTGACAGGTAATCCAATGATGTATAGTGTACATCATGCCTTTAACAAGGGTCACCCTTAATTATTCTGCAACTAAATCCATTTCCAAAGAGGCTTAAGTGTTTTTATTATAATGTGTAAATGCTGAGGCGGAGAATTAGCCAGGCAGAGCCTAAAAAGCTGCATTGCTTTTCATAGGTTGGAACCTAAATATTATGTACTGCAAATAAGAGGCATATTGGCCTGGCTTTTCTACATTATTTAGAATGGATTATCGAGTCATAACACCCTTCAAATGCTTCCACTCCACCTCACTTTGGTTGGAGCTGTCATTATAAACTGACAAGGAATTACTGGAGCTGTTAAATACTCTGAACATGTCAATAAAATTGATTGAGTTGAGTGCTCTTAAAAACCCAGTGATCAATCCACATTTAGAGAGATCTCATTTGCCATTGACCTCAACAAGAGTTAAGAGGGCTCATCCCTAGGAATGGGGGAAGGGGGAAGAAAGAGAGAGAAAAAAGATTTTCCAGTTCTCTATGCAGGATCAGGTCCTAGTTGTGGACAACCTTCCTGTTATTAACAGAACAGTACTACTTGGGTCTTGTATTTATACAGAACTATTTATCCGAGTTCATCATAGCACACAAACAATACCAATATCTCAAGACACCTGTGGAAAGTAGGTACATGTTCATAGACTGTCATGCACAGAATGGAAAAACAAAAGTAGTGATACCGTGATGTCTGCTCAGCAAGTCATTTCAAATCTATTATTTTTCTGTGTATGACAAACGTTTTCATTTTTCTTTAAAAAATAAAGCAACTATCAATTCTCTGGCTATGGGACCAAATCCAGCTGTGAATTACACTGGTGTAAATCTGGAGTAACTCCATTGACTTCAGCAGCACTCCTCTACATTACACCAGTGACATCGAAAGAGAAGTTTAAGGGCAAGAGCAAGATTCCTGCCAGAGGGAGGCAAGCATCTGAAGGAATACAGCCAACTCCATGCCAGTCTGTGGGCTGCACACGGAGATCAGGATAAGATGACATTCTGGAAACAGGCAATAGTTGTAAAATGCAGTTTTGACAGGGAGGCTGTGCTTAGCTGATGGGGGGGAAAAATTAAAGTAGATGATAGAGTTGGAAAAAACAGAATCTAACAACTGATTAAGCTCCTATTCAGGAGATCCCAGACAACTAGGATAGATTTCACAGACTAAATTCTAAGTTACTTAGCTCTATTACGAACCATCTGCACTCTCTCTTTTCCTTATGATAGTAGAAAGTCACACAATCTCCTCTATTTTCCACTGGGTATTTCCACTGTAGTCTGTTTGGGAAGTTACAGTTGATGCAATATTTTGTTTCATGATACTCAAAATCTAGCAGGCAAAGACGCAGTAGGAGACCATAGGCTATTTGGAATCAGGAACTTTTGAAGGAGCATAGGAGTTGTCGTATCGGATCAGATCACTGGGCTGCCTACTCATGCAGCCAGCTTCTGGACTGGCCAATATCAGAAGATCTTTCCATCTTTAATGCATCTGAGCAGTTGTGCAATGCTGCATGTGTCTGGGAAAAGTTCCTCTCTGCCACACACACCCTTCCAAGGGGATCAACTTACACACAAAAAGCTCAACTCTGCCTATCAGACCAGCACCCCTTACTCAAGCTATACACTGGAGTCCCTGGTGGGGAATATAATGCACAAAGGCTACAGAGCTCAGCTACGACCATTACTGCTGTGACTAGGCTGTCAAAGCCTCCTTGCTGCTCCACAGCCTGGAGCAGCTTAATGGGAACTATCTAGCAGTGAATCCACTATTCTTATCCCCACTCCTTCCTAAATCCCTCTGCCCTTTGGTGCACAGAAAGCCATTTGGATCTGGGCCCAGCACCATGGGTCCCTGAATACTCCCTCAAAAGCCTATGACTCCCTGGTTTACTGCACAGAACTGCAATAGTGTGGGACAATCCTCAGCCATTGATTAGAGGCAGGATTTGCCCCCATTGCAAAGAGTTTATGGAGCTGTGTCACTGCCTTAACCCAAATCACTACAAATGTTACTGATGTTCCTGGAACCCTCCAGCCCTTTCATAGGCCTCCTCCCAAGGTAGCTAATTCCACAGATCAGCTGCTGTAGGAAAATTTTCCTTTCTGTTGGTTCCCCAAGTATCTGCGTAATAATCTGCTGGTTAGAGGAAGATACTGAGATCTGCTCAGGCTGACTGCAAGTACGACACTATGCAAGATTAAGGAACTAAAGGGCACGTCTGAAATTATTGAAAATGAAACAAACACACAATTAGTAATGCTACAGTTCCGTAAGTTGCATTGAGATCATTATTACCTGGCACTTTATAATTGTAAAGTGTTATTTAAACCCAGTTTCTGACCTCAGCTATACCAGAGTAAGACTGGGATAGATATCTGTTAGTCCATTGAGCCTTGTTGGTATATTTAGCTACATCTTTCTATGGTAGCAGTTTTTGAGATAGTAAGTATGTTGCCCTGCAGAGATGTCTCCTCCCAATTCCTGATTAATGCTGTGGAACAAACAAGAGGGACCGTATCTCACCACTCATGAGCCCAGTGTGTGCAGAGACTAAATTTTGAGGACTTAATCAGTCCTGTGTAAATGTAAATTAGCATACTCACCTGTGGCTTGCCCCCTTGCCACTGGGCATAGCATAGCAGGGTCTCTTTCTTCTGTACCCTTCCCAGCTGTCACTCTGATCCTGCCACAGTCTGACTCTTCTTGTGACTCAGACCCCGAGCCAAGTCACATTTTAATCTCACCTCTTCCAGGATAACAAAAAGTCCAGAAAACAGTCACCCAAACCTTGTATCTCATCTTCAGCCCTTAGCTCCAGGCTCTGCAAGCTTCAGCTTCCCTCAGACTGTTATTTGTTTTCACCAGGGGCTTCCCACCAAGCAGCTGGCAGAGCACCCCACGTCTACTGCCTATTCTTGGATCCACTCCAGGGACCCTAGGATGAAGAGCTGAAGTCTACTCAAGTGGACATTTTGCCAGTGCCTACCATTAACCTGTCTTCAGGCCTTTTCCCCAAACCCTTCCCTGCCTCTGTGCACTGAGCAATAGCTCCCAGGGTTTCTTCCCACAGAACCAGTACCTGCCATTAGGTTCGGAGCCTGTTCTAAGTCTGTGTTTTCCCTTCTGTCTCTGAGCTCAACTCTCTCCCCAGCTGCCTTTGATCACCAATTATGCCTAAACACTCCTCAAGGTGCCAGCCACTGGCTTAATTGGGCTCAGGCTTCTCTTGTTCCATGGTTAGCCAGTGTGGAGTGTATACACCCCCATCACAGTGTGACATTGAGCAGTACGTGGGCTGTGTGCTAGCTTTCTGCACAGGGTGGGAATTTCATCGCCAAGACCAGCAAAACTCATGTTTTGCTGACTTCGCTATCACATTGCACGGCTTTGCCTTGGGAAGCTGCTGGTGACCTGAAACACTCCCGTGGCATAGGAAATTCCTCTGGTGTGTCTTTGGATCATTTGGAGCAAAGCTTTGGAACTGCTGAATATGGGAAGAGAGGCTAACAAGGGACCCGGCTGGGATATCCCTCCCTCAACAGCCCTCTGATCCTAAACTGTGCAGGGGAGACCACACACTAGGGTGACCCGATGTCCCATTTTGGCTGGGACAGTCCCCTTTTTAAGTCCTGTCCCAGCTGTCCTGACTTTTTTGGCAAAAGTAGGCATTTGTCCCATTTGCTCTTGCTGACTTGATCAGCTGTCAAGAGCAAATGGGACTAATGTCCGCTTCTGTCAAAGGAATGCATGGGGGGGCGTTGGGCAGCCCTGCGTCGAGAGAGGGGCTTGGGCAAGTGGCTCAGGCCAGCCCTACGTGTGTGTGTGGGGGGAGCCTCTGGCTAGCCCCACATGGTGTCCCATTTTCCCTTTGGGAAATATGGTCACCCTACCACATACACACTCTAGGTGTAAAAGGACCCTGTTGGTGTCTTCCCTCCCACCCACTATGTGGCCATGGGGGAAATGGCAGAGAGCAGCCAGAGACTCCAACTAGTAGGAACTGAAGCAGACAAGGCAGGGACCTCTGGCTGTTCCAGCTGAAATGACAGAATGTTTTCAGACTGTCTCTGCCCTGAGCTGAGTGGCTGTTTTCCCCAAGCGCCCCTCTCTAGAGTGACTATCAGTCCTGTTTTGGCCAGGATAGTCCCCTTTTTAAGCTCTGTCCCAGACATCCCAACTTTTTTTTTTGACAGAAATGGGCATTTGTCCCATTTGCTCTTGCCAACTAATCAGGAGGAACATTGGGGGTGTGTGGGGGGGCGAATGCAAGGAGCCAGGCAGTGGGGTTTGAGGGCTCAGCCCCAGGCAGAGAGCTTGGGGGAGTACGGGGGGGGGGTAGCCCCAGAGGTGCTCAGCCCAAGCCCCAGGCACAAAGCTGGGGGGGGGTCAGCCCCAACACGGACCTCATGGGGGTCAGCCTCAGCCCTGGGTGGCAGGGCGGGAGGCGGCTCTGGTGAGGCCTGTGGGCAAGGAGGGGCAATTTAGGCAAGCCCCAGGCCACCTCATATTTACTTTAGGAAATACAGTCACCCTACCCCTCCCTCACTGTCTCTTCACCTCTGCTTCACCCCACATCTGCTTCTCTTACTCTTTTCTTGTTTAGCCTGCCTCCACCTCATTGTTCATTCTGCTAGTGAGATTATCCATTCCCTCACCCTGGTGCTGACTGATCTGTTTAGATGGTGAGCTCTCTGGGGACTATTTACTACTGTGTTTGTACAGCTCCTAGCACAGTGGGGCTCTGGTCCATGCCTGGGGCCCTACAGTGCTACAATAATAAAAAAGGATTGGCCTTTGTCTTTTAAATCTCATTTTCACCCAGGCTCTAATCGTGAGCTTAGAATGTAGGAGCTAGAATTCAACCTTGACTCCTCTGAATGCCTAAATTTAAACACCAAAACTACATCACCCCCTTGACTCAGACTCTGTTTGTAAGAATCGACATCAGAAGCCCTTTTCTCCATTATCACTGAGCCAAATCCAAAATAATGGAGCTCTGGTCTGCTTATTTATCTGAACAGAAAATCAAAGCAGGTTATTCAGGGACGTGATGTCTGCTTCAAGAAATGATGCAATTTTCATTCAGGGGAAGCAAAAGCAGGAATTGAGGCTGACCAGCATGCCCAAGGGACACCCTGTGGAGCTGTTCAACAATGAGATATTTGAGACAGGCGTTGATTGAGAAAAGACATGGCTTTCCCTTGCATATTGCACGATTGGTCTACAAAACTAGCAATGAAAGAATATTTTCAATGAAGGCATAAGTAACAACAAAATAGGTGCGAGACATTAGCTACTTATCAGTACTCACCTTTGCACTTTGACTCGCTAAGGATTAGTATGAATAGTTAAAATGCCATCTTCCTACTGAGAGCTTTATGTAAAGCTTTATCTGATACATCTGTAAAAGAACCTTTCATTATGAATAAAAGATGCTTGTTACTGGCAGGCACCCACTCCTAGGGCATCCCTCACAGCCTGGTTCAGAACCAGGCGAGCCTCTCTGCCTCAGTTTCCCTTTACGGGCTATTGATAAGTTCAGTGGGGCTTTGTGATGGCATTCTGGGGTGTAATTCTGATGAGTGTGTCACTGCTTGTCCACCAACCCTGGGTGCCTGACAGTGCTTTGCTGCTATAGCTCCCAGCCTGGGACTCTCCCAGCTTGCCTACCAGCTCCCAGGCCCCACCTTGAAATGTTAGTGTGCCAGGCAGTCCTGGTTCAACAGCTCTTACCCCAGCAGCCTGTCGACAGCCCCATGGTCCCAGTGTGTCATAAGCTTCCATAAATCACCTCACTTGATAAATTTGTGTAATGCAGTACTATTGTACACAACCACCCGAGTCACTTGCTTATCACTTGAGGTTCAGACCCTCTGTCTTGATAGCAGAGATAAGGTTTCTCTCAAGGGCGGCTCCAGGCACCAGCGGTCCAAGCGCGTGCCTGGGGCGGCAAGCTGCGGGGGGCGCTCTGCCGGTTGCTGCTAGGGAGGCAGGCACAGTGCCTTCGGTGGCTCGTCTGTGGAAGGTCCACTGGTCCCGCGGTTTCGGTGGATCTCCCGCAGGTGGGCCTGTGGAGGGTCCGCTGGTCCCGTGGCTTCAGCGGACCTCCCGCAGGCCGTCCGCCAAAGCCGCGGGACGAGCGGACCCTCCATGCTTGGGGCGGCAAAATGTTTAGAGCTGCCCCTGGTTTCTCTTCCCTGCTGGAAGCTGTCTCCTCCCCTACTTGTTAGCTTGTTTACCTAATATGTCTCTGCTGGGACAACTGGGCAAGTCAGAGAAGTAAATACTCATTCTTTTGTCTAGGGCAGTCCCATCTACCAACTCCCCAGGACCTGCCTGTCCTAAGCACATTTTAGTTATCATTCCAGCATACATCCATAACTCTTAATACACACCACATATATACATCACACAAGAATGTGAATGTCAGTGAGTTATTAGTGTTCCAATGCCATGTTACATGACAACTTTTTGATACTGATTATAACCCTAGTGAGCTGGGGTACACTGAACTGGTCACGCCAGCTGAAACTCATTATTTGATACCAGTGAGCACCTTGCTCTCTGGCCCTGGGATGCTCTTAGGGTCACACCTCTCCCCTTACAAAGCTGCAGGAGGGTTTGCCATTGCCTGACTCAGAGGCAGCAGGTCAGAGCCCTCTTCCCTGGACAGGGCATCTGCCACCATATTTTATTTCTCCTTGATACAGAAGAAACCTGTTTTTAACCTTTGCTCACAGTCTCCAGAGCATAATATCGTAGCGTATCCATAACTTCACCTGCAGAGTTGTCACAAACATGTCACCGTCACATTAATGACCAGTGCGATGTTAGCTTTCAAATGACATATTACATATTCCTTTTTAAATAAATCTCATGACATCAGCGTGTGAGGTATAGTATGTCAGGCCTGATAAGAGTTGCTGACACAGAACAGAAACCACCAATGGGCTTCTGTGTCATAGGCTTGTCTATAGTAAACAGTGGACCTTCAGGGGTCTAGCTGATTAAAAGAACAGCCAAACATGATATGCAATCATGCCTTTACCCCAGCCTCCGAACAACGCCTATGAACTACTGAAGACCCATTTAAGTCCTATTTTGAGGGCTTAAATAGAGCAAAGGCCTTGTGTTGTCCCATTGCACTGGAATGAGTTTCTATTTCCCCAGCTGCCTGGGACCTATCTGTGAACTAATAGAGCACTCATCTATTAGAAAACATGTGCTGACGTATCGTTATGCTAACACTTGCTAATGGCTGGTATCAGGTCAGTCTTTGACCCAAAGTCAATCACAGACCTCCTTAAAGCCCACGACTGCGCCAAGCCTGACCAGAAGGGTTTGGTGTTCCCCACATGTGGGGTCTGAAGAAGTTGCATCTTGCGGGCTTTTTTGGGTTTTTTTGGTTTTTTTTTTTTTTTGATCTTGACAAAAGCTTTAATCAAATTGCTTCTGTTTAAAATAGCACCTTGGTCAGGGAATGTAATGTTAAGGTTAGTCAGCATACCTCCTTGTGAACTTCAGGAAATTCTCAAAGGGTGGATTGGGCTTTCACATGGCTTGTGTTGGTTTAGCTTCTGAGAGTCAGACCATTATTCAAATGAACAACAAACAACACACCCCAAACAAACCAACCTGTGTGTCGCAGCCCTGCCAACCCCTAGTGCCAGACACCAGCAGGAAAGATGATCCCTATAGATTGAGATGTCTGTTTGGAACACTGACTATGTATGTTACTGAAGCCCCGATTACTCAGTCAGAAGCAAGGCTACCATGGATAAGCCCCGGGACAGTTATGCCCCTCTGCTCAGACAGTCAGGCCTAAACTAGAGCAGGACACTTTCCATGAACTGTATCAGAGGGGTAGCTGTGTTAGTCTGGATCTGTAAAAAGCAACAAAGAATCCTGTGGCACCTTCGTCAGACGTATTCACCCACAAAAGCTCATGCTCCAATACATCTGCTAATCTATAAGGTGCCACAGGACTCTTTGTTGCTTTTTACAGATCCAGACTAACATGGCTACCCCTCTGATACTTGACACCATGCAAGGCACTGCATTTAGCCGTATGGAATGGAAATCTATCAACCTCACATGCATCTGATGAAGTGGGTATTCACCCACGAAAGCTCATGCTCCAATACGTCTGTTAGTCTATACGGTGCCTCAGGACTCTTTGTTGCTTTTTCGTGCACTGCAATTTATTATTTACAGCACTGGGAAGCCAACATCTTTGTCTTTCACAACAGCATTGGCACAATTTATTTTTGTCTTTTTTATCAGAACAACAAGGCTGGTTAATGGGGGGACCAGTTGCTGTGGTTACTTGACACGACAAACTCTTCGATTTGCTCTTTGTGCTGTGTAGCACAGCCTAGGATACATTGGGATTTGTTACTTTCAGGGAGGAGATAGAGGAAAAGAGGGTGGAGCAGAACTATCAATAGATGCACATGCCATGCTGAATATATAGCTGGAAAGGGCTTTCAAAGGGCTGGTATTTAATTTGCTTTCATTTGACTGTGTTTGTCCACCTCAAAGAAACTTTGAACTTAACTTTGAACTCCATCACACAAGCTGTAATCCTGTTTCCCCCTTGTGAAAATTAAAGGCATCTATTATTTATTCTTAGAAAATGATGGATAATTTCAAACCCTCTGGTTTGCAGTTGCTGCTATGGGAGGTAGGATGATAGGCAGAATGATCAAGGGAAATTATCGTAAATCATCTTCCCCTTTAAAAGGTAATAGAAAGTAGTGAAGTGTGTCCTTGGACATGGAATTCACTTTTGTACAGAGGGTCAGCACAAGACCTGTATTCCGTTGACAGTCCATTTAGAGCTTCAAAATAGGTATTAAACATGATTCCAGTGGTGCAAAAACCACATGCTGCTCATCTGTATGCCATGTATGTGAATTTCATCTTAATGATGACCTGTTCTGTTCATTCCCTCTGAAGCACCTGGCATTGGCCACTGTCAGAGAACAGGACACTGGGCTAGATGGACTTTTGGTCTGACGCAGTATGGCCGTTCTTATGTTCTTAAGTGACACTGGGCAGCACAGATTGCTGGCTATTGTAATAACTACACTATGCAGTTCCTACACGGTTATTGATCTTTCAGCCCATTGCTTTGTAAAGATCTTCAGGTTACAGAGGTCTGGGTCTACCATTAAATTAGATTGACACAGCTACATCGCCTAAGGCTGTGAACAATGTCTCACCATGAGTACTGCAGTTAGGTCAACCACCACCCTGCTCTAGACATGGTTCAGTTAAAGAAAGAATTCTTCTCTTCACCCACCTATGGCCTCTGGAGAGGCAGCTTAGCCCCACTGATGGAAAAAAACCTTCTGTCAATTCAGGAAGCACCTACTGTGCAGCGCTATAACAGTGTAGCTACAGCTCCACTGCTGTAATGCTTGTAGTGTAGATATAGCCTGAGTGTGCAACACCAATAGAACACCAAATCATACTGCACTTGTTTGTTCACAAGACTCTGGCATCCTCGCAACCCCCTGACCTGCCTCTTTTCTCTAAAAGAATTCTGGATTTAAACTGTTTTTGCTGAAAAAGGTCAAGTTCAGGAATAAGCTTCTTTTCAACAACCTCTCAAACGATGTGTCATACCAACATTTCACCTAATCAATAGTGTACTGATCACCTGTCATAACATACCATTCTCATTTGGCTCCAACATCTTGTACTGAATGGCCCTATTAGCCTTTCAGTTGCAGGGGTCTCTGTGCAGACATGCATTGGATCAAATATGAAATGAGTTTGAGCAGCTCCAGCCTACTCAAACAGGCTGAAAATGGAAAGGACCTATTAGAGTTCCTAGTCTGTTTCTGCCTGGCCATTATATGATTGATCCCTATGGCATATTTTCTAGCCAATCATGCTGTCTAACCTTAAAAGTCTCCACTTTCTTGGGAGACTAATAATGAAGCTCGCCAAAGAAGATTTTCTTAATATAAGTATAATTTTCTATTCCTTAATTTCATCCTACTGCTACTAGTTATACCCTATAGTCTCATCCTAAACAACTGCAGTAGATTTTTACATGAAATACGAAGTCACTTCATAGTTTGGTGAAATGTTGAGGAGATGCTTGTCATGTTAACAGGTGAAGGAATGGAATTGCCCAGGTTATTAATGGAATGTGGAACATTTGTACCTATTATAACCCTCGCCAGCAGTGAGTGGAAGTTTGTTCCTGACCTGTGCAAAATGGGTAGATGTGCATCATTAATACAATCCCATATGTCCATTGCACAGAACCATGGCCACAACTGGCACCATGTAAACCTTCTTCTGACAGCCTCCACAGATGGGCCAAGGAAATTAATGGGACTTGAAGGCTGATCCAATCTTTCTTACCCTTCGCAATCATCCCTCTACATCATAGGAGAGGCCCACTGTCAGGGTGACACCTTTCACTGGCAATCAGTAAAATATATGAAAACAAAACAGCAATTTTCATATTAATTTCTTGCCTAGTTGCTCCAGATAATTTCTAACCCCATTAGATGTTAATAACCCTATAAGACTATGTTGGGTACAATAAGAAGATCTGGCTATCTCAGGCATTTACAGGATGCTCTAAAAATACTTGCATCTGCCCACTTCTGTTGCTGATTACATGCCTTTAAACTACTTTCCTTCCCTTATCACAGCTGTAGCCATCTACCACAAAGCTGGTATTTACATTTCAAATAAAAGTTAAGATTACACCCATGATGATCTTAACCCATGCTGTTATCCCCTCATTTATTTGTCCATAAGCAAAAGGTGATTTTAGCAGAGCTGTGGGGAGATGGTAGACAGCAGCTGCATTTAAATGCTCAACAATGCTTCTGACACAACATTTTAAACTGGAAGTGAAAATACAATAATCTGATTGTGGCCTTATTGCAGAAAGGGAACAGGAGCGCTTTAAAGAGATGCAACACTATTAAAGAAAACTGGGAATATAGTTAGTACATTGGTAACAGTATGAAAATATGCCTGGGTAATTAGCCCTTAAAATTAAGGAGGAAGCCTTTGGAGTGAAATAATTGGGGTTTCGCTTAAAATCACGTTCTGTTCTGCACATAGTGACTAACCAAGATATAATATGTGGATACTGTCATCTTTAATGCATTAATAGGGTAAAGGTAACACATTTACATGTAGCTAAGTATTTACCCACAAGAGAAGGCTAGACATTTATTTTAGAGATGATTGTTTCTCTTTTATTTGTGTAGAGCTGAACATAATCTACTTTGTTTCCTTTTAAAAACAAAATCTTGAGCTTACTTTTATATCTGCAGTGGATTGGATAAGTCTATGGGATTCAAACATAGTTGAATGCTGCCTGACTAATTATAATCCACTCATTTTTAGTGAGTACTGCACTTTGCCCACTTTCACTGCTTTATTTTAATACTGAGAATTAATGACTCTACCAAAAATCCTTAGCTAGTCATAACATGTCACTGATTTCCAATCTGAACTCCCCATGGATTCTGTGGAGGAAATCATCTGGGAATTTGCTTAAGTAAGGATGGATTGAGAATTCAGAATTTGCCCCTGAATTCAAGAAAACCTTTAAGTCAACACCATGGAAGGCAATAAAATTTCCTGCTCCACTGATTTTTTTCTAGTATGTTGACAGTTTGGGTTAAAGAATGACTGGGAAAATATAACCTTGGTTATTCCAGTCATCTGATTAACCTCTGCTCTATTGGAAAATTAGAATTTAAAGGACCGTTTCAGGAAAAATTGAACTGCACTACATAGAGCTAGGGTGAGCATGATGCACACAAACAAGGATTGAGCAGTTTTTTTACAGCAGCACGGTTTGGTTTTATGGTGACAAGTATTTAATTCCCAATATTATATACATTCATTGCAAAGAAGTGCTCTCATAAGGAATAGTCCTATCCCTTTTCTTTCCTTGAGTGGTGCTGATTCCAAGAGTGACTAACCAAATGACTCATGTTATTGGTCTCTCATGCATTGAACAATAGTAAAAATACATCACCTATTTTAAGTTGGCTTTTAAATACTATTCCCATTTGCAATATATGCAACAAGTAAGCAGGCAGGGGGAAGAAACAAGCCCTTAGTTTGAGTCTTTCTGAAATTCTAAGCATTTAAGTCTTTTTAATTTTAGATCAGGCACAATTTGATTTAGGCCAAGGACTTTTCTCTCTGACCTTCAGAACATATTAAGCAATGGTGTATTTCCACCCACCTCCGTTTTATTCTGTTTCCATGTTCCTGCTCAAACTGAAGGCGCAGGCAGCAGTCGACCTACAAGAAGGATTCAATGTGAGCTGTAGTCTCTGTAGAGGGAAGCATTTCCTTGCCCCTGAGGTTGACAAAATCCTGCTCCAGAGAAGTAGGTTAGCAATCACACTCGCGGGAATGGTCATGGCAGATCACTCTGATATTTTCTGAACAACGCAGGGCCAAGGTGCACTTCAATATTCAATAGATGGAAACCAACAAATAGTTCCTTCCAGCACACAGTTAAATAGGAACCATGGCATAAAGATTTCTGTTGTGCAGTTAGAATTTGTTAGCACCCTTGGTGGCTGCCTCAGCACAGAACTCAAGGACTGAATCGGTTATGGATGCTAATGCCCCCCATTTCTTCCATCCATCTCAGCTGACTTCTGGAAAAGACTGAGGGGCATTGGCAGGGGGTACTGCAGAGACATTACATCCCTACTGCCTGTGCTGTAGTTGTTCTCTCCTGTGCAGAGACACAGCGTGAGAGGAAAGCCTGTTCTGAGACTTCTAAGCCAGTTGTGCAGTTTCAGAAGGTTCAGTTAGATTCCTCTGAACTGTTTGGTGCTTTCCTGTACTTATTCTCATTTCCCACCAGTCTGAAGTTCATTCATTTCTAATTTCTATGGATGTCAAGCCAATGGCCCCAATCTCCAGTTAGCATGAAGTGGTGTAACCCCAGTGAAGTCAACAATGGCTTATGCCATCTGAGGATCTGGCTCAACAACTTTAACCATCCCCTAAATGAACATAAGAAAAATAAGACAGCCTGAAGGGGGGAAAAAGCACATTTTAATTCCCAGCAGAATCTAAAGCGTTAAGTTGTATGCGGAAGCAACAGTCAGTGATTTTAAGTTCAGCAGCTTGAAAAAAGCTCTGTGCACACTCAAAGTATATTTATCCAATATACTAACAAGGGTCTTTGGAGGGGAAGGAATAAGTCAAGGGGCATACATACAAGAAACAACTTTACACTCAGCTCTGCATTAGACTCCCAATGTTATTACACCTTTTCAGAAACCTGACATTTTTAGAAGCAGGAGACTGCTGACAGAGGGGTCAATAAGCTAATTTGTGGCTTGTTAGAGTGTTACATTTGTTTATTGGCATTTAACTAGACAAGACATTGATGTTAAGGCAGTGGGAGGAGGGAAGATGTCTGAGCCAGTAGTGTGTCTTGCTGGAAAATTAATTTGAATCTTCTTTATGCCCCAGACTGTGGAGATAATCCGTTGCTAAAGCACTGACGTTCTGCTGAAAATGAAATCAGGAGCATTGAGCAGTCAGCAGGTCCTTGAGCACAGACCCAGTTTCGTTTTAATTTAAGACTCATGCTAACAAGTGCATTTTGTCCTAGAAAGTTTAAAAAGAAAGAACAAAGTTTTCTGACATGAATGGCTTTGTTAACAGCCAAGAACAGGAGAAGCTTGTGGCCAAAGAATAAATGTTTGAAAGCTTAGCAACAGCTCCTACAGCACTTCATGTCATCATCTGCCTCTGAAGGATAGCACTGTATTGTCAGGACTATGTGAAGTCATCCTGCATACTGTTTACAATACCCTCCTCCGCCCCCTTCTTGTATTATCTTCCTGTATGAAGGGCAATTCATCCCTATTTTGGTTTGCTGCTACAGCGAATGATTAAAAGTCTGTAAATGCCAGTTATTTATTACTATAACTACTTTTGAAAAGTAACAGTGTATATTGAGACTTTATATGGTGCAGAACACAGTTAAGTTGGCGGGGAGAGTAATATCAGTATAGACTGGCCAAGAGGCCACATTCTGTTCTCAGTTATACTAGTATTAATCAGGAGTAGCTCCACTGATGTTAGTGGGATTAATCTGGATTTCCACTGGTGTAAATTAGACCACAAGTCAGTGCAACAAGTAGTTGATATACATTAGCCATGTTGGTCATGTCTCCCATTAAAATCATGAGATTAGACCTATTATGTTTACCTACAGAGAAAATCAAATTAAGTCAATCCAGGACCCTAAATACAATCAACATGGGGCCCCCGTTAGCCTCATGGCCATCCTGTAGTCATGCATCTCTTTGGGGTGGTATCAGAATTCAGAGTCAAGGTGAATGGGGCACCTCTGGGAGCTCAGGTTCCAGACTGTCAGCAGACTCTGGCAGGCATGAGGTTACACTCAGTTCTCATTTTCAAACTATTCTTCACATTCATATGGGCAAGAAATAATATTCTTAAAAATTCAAAACTGAGATTCTGATTTCATGGGACTTCAATCACTGAGACCCTAGACACAAACCTAGAGAATATATGCCTTAATCCAGCCCTGATTAAATGGATATATCTATAAACTTTTAAATATAATAGGAAAATAATGAGGGTCACACTGACCTGCTATTCTGGAGGTCTTTGCCGGTCCTTTCACTGGTGAATGGGCAGCCTCAGTTTGAACTGCCCCCTAAAAGATATAGATAGTTAGATAAGGAAAACGAATCAAAAGCTCTTCCAAACAACTCCACCTCAGCAAGCATGATGGACCTGACCCCAGCAGCAAGGAATAAACAAGGTACAAAGAAATGTCAGGAACCATTCAAGTTAAAGATAGAAAAGATTGCCTGGATGCTCCTAAACAGCAGTTCTCAAACATGGGTTGCCACCCCAAAGTGGTTGGTGACCCCTTTTTAATGGGGTCACCAGAGCTGGCTTACACTGGCTGGGGCCCAGTGCCGAAGCCCAAACCCCACTGTCTGGACGGTGGGGCTCAGGTTACAGGTCCCCTGCCTCAGGCTGAAGCTCTTGAGCTTTAGCTTTGCCCCCCTTGACTCGGGGTGGTGGGGCTCAGACTTTGGCCCCCTCATGCAGACCAGCAGGGCTCAGGCAGGCTCAGGCTTCTGTCCCCCCTCCTGGGGTCGTGTAGTAATTTTTGTTGTCAGAAGGGAGTCACGGTGCTTTGAGAACTCCTGCTTCAAAACATCTTCTCCTTGTCAGTGTCGGATTTCACTAGTAGAGGGAATGACAAGCAGTGATGCACAAGGCAAGTAACTTGCTGCAGCCCAGGCATTTGTCAGACCTGAAAAAAAGGCTGTGCCTGAGACAATTGCAGTTTATCAGATCTGCTATTTCTTCCTTTTTAAGAACAGGACTTAATCCAAGTGGGCATAGGCTTCTATGTCAGAACTATGCCCCAGCTCTGATCTCATTGTAATACATTTCCACAGTATTTTCAGATGGGCAACTACCCCATATCTAGCTTAGCATTGTTTTCTCTTGTTTATAGAATTTAGCGGTGATGCACGGTATACACCAGTTGTTTTTCCAGATTTATTGTGATGCTCAAATGTTTGCACTTGCCGTTTCATCCCATGCCAAGTAATATGTGATGTAGCCTACATTCCATCCCTTGCTCACTGCTTGTCAAAAGAGAGTGGTACGCATGCACGCTGTTTCTCATTACTTTGAGATAAGCTTCTCAGAGCTATTACTGCTGGGCCTTCATGAGTTAGGAAAATTGTTCTTCAAGAAGAAAAAAACGAACACAGGACTCATTCCTGCAGCCCTTACTCCCATGAGTGGGTTCTTCCCTTTGAAGCCTGAGAATAGTCCTACTAGAGTCAGCCAAACTATTCAGGATTTGGACCATGTTTGCAACAAAATGTCCTAATACGTCAATAGTAATTTTAAAAAAAACCCATAATAAATGGTTTCCTATAAATGAATTTGAATAGCATGTGAATGGAAACATTCACCACCCTTCGCTGCTATTAGTGGGATTAAAATGGTTATACTCCTTTAAAATCAGAATTTCTATTACCAAAGCACCTGGAACACCCAGTTATGGACTAGAACCCATTGTGCTAGGCACTGTACAAAGGGGAAAAAAGATGGCTCCTGCTCCAAGGAGCTTACAATCTTATGTTGCCTTGGAGGCTCTGCAATCTTATAGCCATGTTCGGGTGGCAATACATGTGAGACTATTTGTCATCAACTGGGTTTTAAAAACCCCTATGTTTTAACAGGGTCTGAGTCCTACAAGGGGCTGAGCACTCTAGCCCCAATCCAACAAAGCATTTAGTACATGCTTAACTTTAAGCACACTATCATTTCTCTTGACTTCACAGGGACCATTTATATGCTTGAAGTTGAACATGTGCTTAAGTCATTTGCTGGATCAGGGCCAGAATGGTCAGCACCTTGCAGTATCCAGCTGTCAGTGCTTAAATATGGAACATGTTAGACCACGCTGGCTCTGTTTAGAGCCATAATGCAATGTTTCACAGTGAGTATATACTAAGCATGCAGCTGAGATGAAAACATGGCTCTGCAACCACGATCTGGTCAGCTCCTGCCATTCGCCATGGGACTCATTTTCCACCAGAGACTAAGCGATCATGAGAATTCATCTAGCAGAGGTGCCAGTTCCTTTGCATGTACATCTGAGCTCCTTGGTTGATTTATCTGCTCAGTCAAGGATTATTTTTGGATTTCCCTTTGCCAAAAACCTAACCCTTATCAAATGGAAATCAGAATCCATTTCTCAGATCAGCAGCTTGGATCAAAGCTGAGGATGAGTGGAGGTCACATAAGATGCAGAGACAGTTATAAATATGTGCCTTGCTTTTCCCCTCAATCTTTAGGAACAAGGGCCTGACCCTGAACAGAGCTTAGTACTGCCTGTGTGGTGCTGCATACTCTCAGCTCTTAATGAAGAGAATAACTAAGATAATGACCTATAGCTTTATCAGTTGTGTGATGTGTCACATAAGATACTGCAAGAATTCTTTCCCATCCCATCTCTTCTTTGTGCTCACATACATGCATTACATGTTACAGTTACAGCTGGGGACTGAAATCAGAACTCCTAAGTTCAACCCGATGTGTGATCTTTGACAATTCACTGAACTCTATTCCTGAACTTACCCATTACTAAAAATAAAGATAACCAGTCTGGTCAAAGCTTTCAAACTGTTGGTGATAATATGCATCAAACATTTCAGTGTAGATTTTACCGGTTTGACTAATAACCCTTCACAGCCTCAAAGGCACGTTATGGGGACTGATTAAAGTCTGTAAACACAGATATTCAAGTCAAAGGTGCCATGGAATTGTGAAGGGTTACCAGTTTCAATCAATATTAAAGTTCTCATTCCATCATTCTCTATTTGAAATCAATAACACGTTCAAATGGAAAACAAATTCACCCAAATTCCTGTTTAAGCTGGTGAGCACTGAATACTCTGCTACATCATTCTGGTATCTAGTGCTTTTTTCTGACACACAGCGAGGGCTTCTCTATACCGGGGAAACGTGTTGTGTTCATGATGCTCAAAGTGGTTTTGGTCAACATGTTCAACAGTGACTAGGGATTCTGTGTGCTTCAGTCTGAGACTCTTAAAAGGTCTGATTTTCAGAGGGTGGGTCCTCAACGCTTTCTGAAAATCATGTTCTTTTAAGAAGTCTCCATCTGGGCATCCAAAATTAAGGCATTGAAATTTCTAGCCACTTCTGAACATTTTGCCGTTTGCCCTTAGGGTGGAGGAAGACAGTTGTATTTTAAAATGTGTTAGTTGATTTTGCTTATCCTTATCCTTGCCTGTATTACTAAGGGCAAAATTGTGTTTAACATTATGTGAGCTAACATGTTTTGTAACAGTGTATCATAAGCCTACCTCCCAAATCTGGACCTTAGCGTCCAAAATGTGGGTGCCTAGCATGAACCTCCAAGCTTAATTACCAGCTTGGATCTTATCTCGCTGCCACCAGACAGGAATTACAGTGCCTGCCTCGCTCTGGTCCCCCAAACTTTCCCTGGAGGGACCCCAAGACCCAGAAGCTCTGATCTTACGGCAAAGGGCAATAACCCACTTCCCTTCCACCTCTCTCTCCCACCCAGATTTCCTCTCTGGGCTAACCTGAGAGTAACTGATGCAATCTCTTTACATCACAATACCAAAAGCACGTCTCTCTATTCCACAAAGAGACAACCCAAATACAAGAAACAGAATGATTCTCTCTCTTTCCCCCCCCACCATTCCCTGGTGCGCAGAGCTAACCTCCGTAGATCTAACACAAGAGAATTCCCCCCTTTCGTCCTTGCCTACCCAGAGAGAAAAACTCAACAAGTCTAAAAGAAGCTTAATAAAAAAAGAAAGAAAAGACATCACAACTCTGTATCAAGTGCAATAATACAGGGTATTGCTTATAAGAAATATATGATACGTCGATTCAAAAGATTCCAATTTGAACACTCCAGCAAGCTGCACACATGTAATACAACAACAACATAAAGCCTATTGTTTTTACCTGTACTTACATTGGAAACAGGAAATTAGAAGATAGAAAGACCTTCTATAGCTGAGAGACACAAAAGACTCAGATCCCAAAATTCCCTCCCTGACTTTGAAAAATCCAGTTTCCTGACTGGTCCTCTGGTCAGGTGTTTGGTTCCCTTTGTTAACCCTTTACAGGTGAAAGAAACATTAACCCTTAGCTATCTATTTATGACACAGTGCCTTTTGCTTGTATAGATAAGATCCAAGAGGCCCTCCCTTGTACTGCACAGTGCACATGGTCATGTTTTGAACATCAGTACAATTTACTGTGATTAGTGACTCATTCTGACATCTCAGATGGGTGGAGCTTGCTACCTTCTTTTTTTCTCAGATTGAGCCCAGCTTACACCTTCACTGGCATCACTTGGTTAACGTGGTGTTTTTGTAGGCACAAGGTATAATTGATATTGCTGGTGGGGGTGATCTAATATATATTTACTGTTGAACCAATTTTTTCTAGCGTAACAAAAACTAAAAAAAACACAGCCCAAAGCCCAAATCCAGAGAACTCCATTCTTTTCAGAAACAGAGAGTCCTGAAACAAGGAAAGATCATTAACAACTGGATCTTGGCAAAAGGCCTGAACCTACCAAAATCCTTTTAATTGGGTGGAGGTTGGATAGGTCTTCAAGCTTGTTAGGAAGCAAAGACTCAGCTACACTTATGTGATTCAACTCTGGTCAAGAGATTTTCAAGCTCAGAAAGATGTGAGCATTAATCTCTCTTCCATGCCAATTGAGGAGCTTAAATGGGAGATTTTCCAGTCCTGAAGTTCTGCATTTAACACAGGACTTATCCAAAAATACTAACATAATTCCCTTCAAGTTATCAGCCATTGCTTCTGTCCTGAGCAAGTTTAAGATAACAGAATAATGAAATCCTTCTTTATATATCAAAGGTCTCCACTGAGTCTTAAGATTTGAATTCCAGGTTAGTCTTTATTTAACAATTCACACACTCACAAAGAGCCTCCCCCCTTAGCTAAGAGACTGCACTTGGACATGACTAGACAGAAATAATGATCTTAGTGAATCAAATAATTCACCAAAAGTCAGATTAAGCCTGAATCACAGTTATACAATTTATCAGGAGGTGAAATTATTTGTAACCTATTTCAAGAGAAATACATAAATCTATTTTTGCTTATTGGCATTTTTATCCATAATGGCTCTCAGTGCTGGGAGCTATGGACTGACTTGAGGCCGGCATCTCTCTCTGGCATGTTTTCTTTGAGGCCAACGAATCTGAACGGTCTCTGCACAGACCCTGTCTGCCATTAGGAAACAGGCTGAAAGATAAAGGCGGAGCTGGAGGTTTTTCATATTGTATCAACCCAAAAGTCAGAGTCCATGTTTTTCTACGTGAGTTAGCATTGCTGAAAGATGCCAGACTGATTGTCTTGTAAACTGATGTATTTAATTTATCCACAAGCAGGGATGGGGCAGTGTCGGCTTTCACTCAGCCTGTCAGCGTGCATCAGCCCTGCTTGGAAGAGACCTATTCCAGGTTTCAGAGGGCAGAGTTATTCACAGCTGTGACTTCCAGCAAGAGTGCCAGGCTTGTGGAAAAGAAGATCTACAGAACTAAATAGGGATAAAACTGTCAGGATGCAATAGTTTAGAAGTTACTCTAAAGACACCTGGACTTTAAGGAGAGCAACACATGTCCTATTGATTCTATGAATTCAGACAGAGGCCTAATTCTGCTCTCATTACACACATTTTACACCAGCTGAACTCTGTTGGGCTCAGTGGAGTCAATCCTGGTTTATACCAAGGTAAAGGAAAGCAGTGGTACCTGCAGCCACATGCATGGTACACATGGTGCAGACCATTGGCAGAGGCAGATCAACAGCATTGGGCCTTCAAAAAGCAGCAGCAAGGAACAGCAGCACTGGCCACCCCACTGATCCCCAGACTTGGCCATCATGGTGAGGGGTGGCATGCAGTGCAGGATCAAAACGGAGTGAGTGCCATTCAGACTTGGTGCATCAGGGTTGCAGCACCTCTCGTGCTCATACACTTATAAAGTTTGCGGACGATACCAAGCTGGGAAGGGTTGCAAGTGCTTTGGAGGACAGGATTAAAATTAAAAATGATCTGGACAAACTGGAGAAATGTTCTGAAGTAAATAGGATGAAATTCAATAAGGACAAATGCAAAGTACTCCACTTAGGAACAATCAATTGCACACGCACAAAACGGGAAATGATTGCTTAGGAAGGAGTACTGCAGAAAGGGATCTGGGGGTGATAGCGGACCACAAACTAAATGTGAGTCAACAGTATAACACTGTTGCAAAAAAAGCAAACATCATTCTGGGATGTATTAGCAGAAGTGCTGTAAGCAAGACACGAGAAGTAATTCTCCCACTCTACTCCGAGCTGATTAGGCCTTAACTGGAGTATTGTGTCCAGTTCTGGGCACTATGTTTCAGGAAAGATGTGGATAAATTGGAGAAAGTCCAGAGAAGAGCAACAAAAATGATTAAAGGTTTAGAAAACATGACCTATGAGGGAAAATTGAAAAAATGGGGTTTGTTTAGTCTTGAGAAGAGAAGACTGAGGGGGACACGATAACAATTTTCAAGTACATAAAAGGTTTTTACAGAGGAGGGAGAAAAATTGTTCTTATTAACCTCTGGGGATAGGACAAGAAGCAATGGGCTTAAATTGCAGCAAGGGAGGTTCAGGTTGGACAGCAGGAAAAACTTCCCAACTGTCAGAGTGGTTAAGCATTGGAATAAATTGCCTAGGGACGTTGTGGAATCTCCATCACTGGGGATTTTTAAGAGCAGATTGGACAAACATCTCTCAGGGATGATAAATAATACTTAGTCCTGCCTCAAGTGCAGGGGACTGGACTAGATGACCTCTCAAAGTCCCTTCTAGTTCTATGATTTTATGCTTGGTTCTGTGGCCTCTCCATCCAAACGTGAGCACCACTGCAATCCCTGTGCACAAGGTTGCAATGACACTCACTCAGTTTTCACACCCCCAGCCTCCATCATAGCAGAGTGGCCATGGGGCCAAACCTGAGTGGGCAGCAGGGCAGCCAGCACAGCTTCTCCTCACCACTGCTATGGGGCAGGGTCCTGCACCAAGATTCTCCCACCGGGGCCTGCCCAGCCTCGTCCTGCTTCCAGCAGCCCAGGGCCTCTCTGCTGTGCCTGTGGGACTCGCTCAGCGACAGCCTCAAGAGCTGCAGGGAGTGCCCCCTCTGGGAAGTCAGCCAGGAGAGAGGTGGCGGGGAGCCCTAGGACGTATCATGTGAAAAATTTCTGGAGGCTCCACTGAATGGGAGCACAATCACGCTTAAAATTGGATATCATGCATTTAGTCTAATCTGATGGATACTTGTAGTATTGCATTGAGGACTAGATCCTCATCAGTACAGATCTATAGGAGCCAATAGAGCAATGGCGAGTTACATCAGAGGAGGATGTGGCTAGCGCCATTTCTTTAAAAGCACCAGTGGATATTGGGCTGAATCCAATATAGACTCGTCTCAGCCTTGTCCTTGAATCCGAATCTCCCTGAAAACAGATAGGGAGTGCAGAGAGGTAGAGTAGATGCAATTTCAAAAGGGACAGAGCTTGCTGAACAATGCATTCATCTCCTCTTCAGTGAGATTTACTGCTACTTTTATCCTCATTGTGAGAATTAAGCAGCAGGAGGGGGAAAATTGCATTTTGCTAAAAGCAGGGCCTTCAATTTTCAATATTTCCCTGGCCTTATGAAAAGTTTAATCAGAAAAAAAGCTGCTTAACTAAGTATGTTACTATAGTAACAAAAAGTCCTTCTTACCCAAATCACACCCGTAGGGTTGTGGATCATGCAATCACCATCCTGGATGAAAGAAAGGAGCATGGAACTCAAACCCAGCACAATGAGGCTAGAACTTTAGGAATATGTTTTGGAGTTGCCGAGAGTAGTGGTTTACAGCCCCGGACTGCATGCCATCAGTGCTACTCCAGCACTCCTTTCCTCCCTCAGGCCCCAATTATCCCTGACGCTTGCATAAAGTGTGTGTGTCTGCGTGTGTTGGGAGGAGACAAGGAGCCAGCCCCTCCCGGGGCTGTACCCCATCTGCAAGGTGTGGGGGAAGTACAGTTCTTACATTCAGTGGTCCAGGGACCACACCCCTGTGTGCCCCAAGAGAAATGGGAAAGTGACAGGAGCCAGAGCTGTCTGGACAAGGAGAATGACATATGCTTCTCTATCCCTTGGAATTATGCACCTTCACACTCCTCCTGCTCCAGAAGCAATTGTGTCTCCTGAGGGAGATATTTCCTCTAGCTCCCCCTCAGGGTGGGTCAGCTTTTCTCTGCTCCCAGGATGGATAGAACAGCGGCCAAATGCCACAAGCAGGCTCTTAGAGAAGAGTGTGCAGGACCCTGAGCATACTCTAGTTCAGACTGAGCTCAAACTGCTCCAAACCTGTCTTGGTTGGATTAGAATTAGACTCTTTTCCAAGAGGGGGAATGGGCTGGTGCACCTGGAAAAAATGGTGCAGTTGCCCCCAAAAGACTAGAAAACACAGGAATGCAGGATACATTGAAATAAAGAAAAATTGGCTTTTGAGGAGGCAGAGTAGGCTACTACAGAACAGCCTTGGCCACAAGAGATCTGGTGCCAAGACTTACTAAGAACAAAGGGCTTTGCCTAATAAGGGCTATAGTCAGCTCTTTAGCTAAGGACTGTGGAGTTCAGTCAGCTCAGAAGGTCTCTCCTCTTCTAGCTGGTACAACTCCCTCATCTAACTCTGAGAATCTGCCTGATTCAACTCTCCTGTGCAGGGCAGGATACTCTCTATGTCTTTGTCAAAGAGGGTGCTCAGAAACTCAGCTCAGGAGGGCCAAAATAGACAGAATTCCCCCCCCCCCCCAACACACACACACATATTCTCTTTCTTGTGTCTGCTAACCCAACCATACCCATTTTAGTGGTCATTAGTGCTGGTAAGTTCCTGCTAATGGCTTCACATTGCTCAGTGTCTCCAATTAAACAAAGAGAAATAAGTTATTGTCCAAGTAGTACATTAGCAAGAGAACAGAGATTCCTGCACGGATCTTAAATTCAGGAGTAACCACAGGTCTCCTTCTCAGAGCCAGCAAATAGGTCCAGGGTATTGCTATTAGTATGTGCAACACAGTGGCAGATGCCAGAGCATTAAGACACTAGGGATAAGTCATCAGCATGTTAATTAATTATACTATAGCATGGTTCAGTTGACTTCTAGGTTCCGGGACTGGGGCTGAGGTAACCAACTTTCCGTTCCTGGCTCTACTAGCGATGGGCTGGGTTACCTTGGGCAAATCACTTGCACAGATAATGAGAGGAGTTGAGTGACTAGGAAGTCAGTGTCAGAACCAGGAAGAGAACCCAGACCAGGCGGCTTGACCCCTCGTCACCTCTTGCCTGTAGATCACATGCCCTGCAGCTATAGCATAATGGTCTGATGTGTGGGGCACTGTTTGACATAAAGGGGAGCGGAACAAAAGTGGTAATGGGCCTGATTCTTCATGCCATCCATATTGTGCAGTCAGTTATGCCTGAGGAAAGCACTGACAAATCAGATTGGTAGTCTTTCACTCACTCAGCTCGGGGGTTATTGACTACATGACGTACAAAGCCCTGGGTGAGTCAGGCCCAACATATACTTGTTTAGTGTATGTGTCAGACACTTGACTGGGGTAATCCATAACCAATAATAAAAAGCAGAATAAATCAGCAAAGCAGAGGAAAAAACCTCCCTGTGGTACCGCATTGATTCTCATAAACGAAAGCAAAGCTGGCTGTCTATATTCCTTTTGACTATTGACATGATTTAACACACACACTTAAAAAAATTAAAGAACCACTTCTTAAATTTGCAGTAAATGTATGGTTCCATAGATCTGATTTACTAGTTATGAGCCACAAAGGAACCACAACTGCAATTTACTGTAATGTTGACTCAGGCGTTGAGATCCTCAGCATCACTCCAGCTCTAATAATCATAAAAAAAATCCAATAATTTTTAAATTATGCATTTATCAATTTTCTTCTTTAATTGCTTTCTCAGCTTCCAGATAAGTGGGAGATTGCTTTGATGGTGACCATTTAACACAATGATTTTGAAGTTAAAGAGGTGCAAGGAGCACATGCTTGGCTTGGTTTGGTGTTTTGCAATTATGGTTGGCTCATACCTGTAAAGCTTCCCAACTGGGTGGGAATAGAACCTTGCAAAAGAAATTATGTCTGGAGTAGTCAGATACAGAAAGTCCTACTTTACCTAGACCACAAGACAATCAAGGGACAATTTTAGGCAGCACAACACAAACACAGGGTTTTCACTTAAAGTCAAGAGGTCTAACTGTCCTCTCACTCACTTATGCACTGATTTAACTCCACTGGCTTCAGTGAAGTTATCTGATTTACAGTGCATAAGAAAGGGGAGAATCAGGCCCGGTTTACTGATAATGAAGGAACTGGATTCTCTTCTGATCTGTGTCAGTTTATCCATCTGTAAAAGGGGTACAGCAACATGTTCCTACTAACTAGGGATTTTACAAAGCTTAATTCACTTATACTTATCGAGTGCTTGAGAGCCACAGATGAAAGATACTGTAAAGGGGCAAAATCCTGATGATTCTGAGAGCCTTATTCTGATCACAGTAACACCCTAAGTGCCAGATTCAGAAAAACTCCACTGGAGCCAGTGGTGTTACTCTGGAGCACGCACAGCTTCCATTGACTTCCTGGGTGGATGCTCAGTCAGCACTTCTGAAAACCAGCCTAGCACAGATGAATTCTCCTGCAGAAGTGATCCTGTTTTCATGCAAAAATCCCTTGTAATAATGGACGTCATTAAAGAAATGTTGAATATATGTGATGGAAAAAACAGAGCTGTGTCTAAATGGCTTTCTACAACTCATCCGCATAAGACTTTCAACCAAGTCACATACTGTGTAAATTACATTATCTCACAAGCAGGTCACACACATCCACACACTCCTTGCTCTGCTAATGGGCCCTGTGCCACTTCTATTTCAGCCAGCCCACCAATCTGTTCCTGAACAGCCCTATGTTCCTTGCTCACCCCAGCTTTGTTTTCCAATAAGACCTTCTCTAGCTGCCTCTCAGTACACACAGTCCTGTATGTAATCAGGAATGTTGTTAACACTGGACTCTCATTATTTAAATGCTTGGATGGTGATGATGTGGAGCATGGTCAATTAAGCACAATCCCTGATGAGATGTTGCAATCGGGCAGCGTTACTATCCAGGGTTTTTTACTTCTCTTGCTGAATGAAAAGAAATTGAGGAAGCATGTGGCAAAGTGCACAGGGAAGAAAAGAATATTGGGTTGAAAAAGTCACAACACATCCCCAGCAATACAGAGCACAATAAATCAAAGCATTGATCCGGAATCGCTACTGTCCTTCTAGGGTCATCTCTCTATGCTATCATGGATGAGCTCTTCTTGAATCATTAAGGTCACTGGAGCAGAAAAGGCTGCAGCTGCTGGCATTCCCCACACTCCTTTTGGAAGCAAGTGGCAGAATGCAGCTCTCTATGGGGGCTTCATTTCAAGCTGGAAAATATACAAGTGTACTGGGAAAAACTTAACATGCTACAAGTTGGAGACAGCCACAAACCTAGCTCCCCTAAACTCCAAGCACCTGCAGACTGTAGTGAAGTGCAGATTGAGACTGTGCTCCTTAGGCCTCTCTTCTGCCTAAATGCTTCCTTAGCTGCCCTTTGGATTTATATAGGGAGAGGAGCCAATCAGGAGCAGGAGGCTTCTGCCTATCAGACCCCTGGAGGTGGGACTTCCCAGAGTTTGTGTCCACAGCAGGATGTGAGTAGGGGGATGGCAGCCACTATCTTGGTAGCATGGCAGCATGGAGGTATTTGCTACCTGGCAGCTTCGCACATGTGTGGGTTTCAGACCCGCCCTGACTTTCTAACTAGCAGTGGTGAGAGACGGGCTACTGCATCATGGTCTAGTAGTATATTTCCTATGCTTCTAATAAATATACAGGCAAAAAGAATAACTGAAATGTCACAAGGGCAGAATTACCCACACTTTCCTCTCTTGCAGGGTCTTCTTGTTCCATGTGCAGAAAAACTCCATTTGGTATGTAGTGAAACATTTATCACTCTCCAAGCGTTTGTAACTAGTCACTGCCGGATTTCTTTAAGCCACAAGCAGCCTGGATAGCATGATTGTTCCTGTTAGTCAGGCAAAGCTTTGAAACTCATTCCACATTCTAGAGCTATTTCCGCAGCACACTGAAAACCCCAGTGTTATGTGGTATGCAGTGGAATGCTAGAAACAGCCCAACTGGTAAAAAAACAACCAATTTTCATCACTAAACACAGCATCCCTCAGGCAGGTACCAATTTAGATCAGTTATACTCCCCATGGAATTTCGTACACACACTAATGTTGTTTGAAATACTTTTTTTAAAGCTTGCAGTCCTTTTAAATGATGGGTTCTGGGGGGCAGGGATTGTTATTTGGTACAGAATGCATAGTTTCTAGCACTATGAGGCCCATATCTGGTTGAAGTGCTACCACAACTTAAATGATAAATAATAGTAAACGTGAAAATGCCTGATGCATGAAATACAGCTTGAAATGTCTGAAGTATGGTACCCAAAAGGAAGGGCTGGAGAAATTCAGTGTACTCGTAGCACCTAGCTTCATACTACTCCCCTGTTCCCATCCAACTGATACTGTACTAAGCTGTCAGTTTTATCACAAAGAGAAAACATACAGACTGTATGTATTTCTTAACACCTTGATCAGGGGCTGAATGTTGTCAGTTCCAGTCCACTGCCTTACGAGTGATACAAGTCTGCAAATTATTTGAAATCCTCATTCTGCTGTGCCTAAGGCATGGAGAGACTTTATGGGAAATGATAGATAGGTGTTATCACATTTGTTGGACAACTGATAGAAACTGCTCATGCCTTTCCTTCATTTATTCACTTTTAGTATCCAGGGTGGGTGTTCACATGTCATAATGAGAGATACATTAGAAGTGCTACAGGGCGAATGACTAGATAGTTCTACTCCCTGAATCACAAACAGAAGGTGGGTAAGGTCATATATTTTATTAGACCAACTTTTGTTGGTGAAAAACAAGCTTTCAAGATCCGGAGAACTCAAGCGTCTCTCTCTCTCTCACTAACAGAGGTTGGTCCAATAAAAGATATTACCTCGTCCATCTTGTCTTTCTTATATCCTGGGACCAACACTTCTACCTCAACACTGCAAAAGGATAGATAGAATGATAGTTCTTCTACCTGAATTACAAATATCACACTCTGGTTAAGTATCTTAATGTGATATTGATAGATTGATTAACTGATCGAT
This sequence comes from Chelonoidis abingdonii, assembly GCF_003597395.2. Lineage (NCBI taxonomy): Eukaryota > Metazoa > Chordata > Testudines > Testudinidae > Chelonoidis > Chelonoidis abingdonii. The sequence continues at coordinate 10,980,369 of NC_133772.1, forward strand.
CAATCACTGCTTAGTACTTTTACACAGCATCTTTAATCCAAGGATCTCACAGCAGTTTATAAATATTTAGAAATTCTCACAACAACCCTTTTTGGTCAGTAAAAATTATTATACCCATTTTATTGATAGGAAAGTAAGGAACAGAGCATTTTAAGACACTTAGCTGAGGTCTGAAAGGTCTCAGTGATAGAACCAGACATATATTCAAGCAACTGTGCCTTCTAGGAGCCTCTGAGCACTAGACTATAACTATTTAGATTGCAAAGACTGACTCCTTAGTTTAATCAAATGAATGATACTCCCTTAATCTACCCAGAATTTTTCACTAGATTCGAGCTGAGCAGGGATTGGCAGAATCTATAGGGCACAATCAAACTACAAAGCTATAGTATTATAGCAAGGTGTCGTTTTAAACAAGGAAGCCAGCTTTATTGCTGTAACTGACATTACAAAATGCTTACACAGCATAGGCTTGAAGTCAATGCGATATTTACATGCAGAAACAATGCATAATAGTGCTTAATGTAAAGAATAAGCAATAGAAGTACACAACAGAAACACAGACCATAAATACAGAGCAAATAACCATGCAAGCTATGGTCAATGTCAGCGTTTAAAACCAGTGATTGTTTCAGTTATTTCACTGAGAATATCTCATGTTTTAGTGTTTGCTGATTCTACTTTTCATTAATAGAGCAAGGACAAGCTCTCCATAAAGATTTAACAAAACATACAGTAAATCCATTAGGATCTTGGGACAGAATCCTGTTCAAGTTGTACTCTATAGAACTGTCAGCAAGATAGATAGATAGATAGATAGATAGATAGTGGGGGACTGATCTCTTACCCCTCCACAAGCTTTTTTATAGCAAAGTAGTTCAAGAGTTATTCTCAAGTAGATTACATGTATACTATTTTGATACAGAACAAATCATTTAAAAAATGATTCTGATCCAATAGGTAAGCATTTTTTGAGAAGAACAGAGCTGAAATCATCTGCAGTTCTTTTCTCTATTACAGTTCTTTTCATTCTCAAAATGCTTTTCAAAATATTTGGCAAATAGTCATTCATTCATTCATTCATTCATTCGCTCAGCCCTCTCCTCCCTTGTGAGGTGAATAAGTATTATTATGCCCATTTTATATGGATGTAAACTGAGACACAGAAAGGCTAAGCAATTTGCCTCAAGGTTACACAGCAAGCTGGTGGCATAGCCAGAAGTGAATACAGCATTCCTTATTTGCTACTCAAACCACTAGACCACATTATGTGGTTCATCTTTAATTTCTGATGGTTGAACTTTTAAAAAATAGACTTCTACCCTGATATAACGCTGTCCTCAGGAGCCAAAAAATCTTACTGCATTATAGGTGAAACTGTGTTATATCGAACTTGCTTTGACCCACCCGAGCACACAGCCCCGCCCCCCTGGAGTGCTGCTTTACCACATTACATCCAAATTTGTATTATATCGGGTCGCGTTATATCAGGGTAGAGGTGTACTGAAAAAATAGTTATATTTTATTTTAGATCAAACAGGAAGGAGATAAATGTTAATCAAACTGCTTAATGACGTCGGACATAGTTTGCAATGTAGAGGCAGCTTTAAACAGGGGTGTCATAAACAGATGGTTAAGGATTAATGTCTCTTTTACCTATAAAGGGTTACAAACAGTGAACCTGGAACACCTGACCAGAGGACCAATCAGGAGACAAGATACTTTAAAATGTTGGTGGAGGGAAGTCTTTGTTCGTGTGTGTATTTTCTTTGGGTGTTCTCTCTGGAATCTGAGAGTGACCAGACGTATCTACAGGCTCTCTTATATGTTCAGAATAGTGAGTATTAAGTAGAAAGGCGGTTTTAGTCTTTTGATTGTTTTCTGTATTTGCAAACTTGTATTTTGCTGAAGGATTCTAATTTGTATTTGAATACTTAGGCTGGGAGGGTATTCCCAGTGTCTATAAGCAAAAAGACCCTGTATATTTCCATCTTGAATTTACAGAGATAATTTTTTACTTTTTTCTTTCTTTTATTAAAAGCTTTTCTTTTTTAAAGACCTGATTGATTTTTTTCCCCTTGGTAAGGCAAAGGAACTGAGTCTTGTACTCGCCAGGGAATTGGTGGGAGAAGGGAAAAAGAAAACAGAGTGGGGAAGGGACATTCTTCTCTGTGTTGTGATTCAAGGAGTTTGAATCACGGTGATCTCTAGTGTACTCAGGGTGGGAAAGATCTGGAAGGAAGAAAGGAGGGGGAAGGGGAATGGTTTATTCCCCTTTGTTATGAGACTCAAGGAGTTTGGGTCTTGGGGTCCCCAGGGAAGGTTTTGTGGAGATCAGAGTGTACCAGGCTCTGGAAGACCTGGTTGGTCACAGTCTATCAGATCTAAGCTGGTAATTAAGCTTAGAGGAATTAATGCTGGTACCCCATTTTTGGACTCTAAGGTTCAGAGTGGGGCTAGAATACCATCACAAGGGGTTAGGGATTGGGGCTGGGAATCAGGACTCCTGGGATCTATTCCTAATGATATCAATTAATCACAGTGTTGCTGTGTGCTGATATGGGCACCTCTAAAAGGATATGATGATACATGCCTACTGTCATTGGGTTTTGTGAGCCCAGGGCTGTCTGTAAAGTGTTTTAAGAGTCTCATATGAAAGGTATTATAATAATGCAGGCTGAGATATTCAAACTTACCCAGGAGATTTGGATTTATCTTAATGCAAAGTGGGGCTGGAATTTTCAAATGACTGTAAGTGAATAGGTATCAATCTCTCCCATTGAAAATCAGTGAAATTGGGTGCCTAACTCCATTAGACTCTATTGAAAATCCCAGTCTGGGAGTCCCTGAGGCAACTTTGAAATTTTCAGCCCTATTAATTTGCTGGATTGGGGGGAAAGGGGGGGAAACATGGTCAAAAGAACCTCAGGATGGCCATAGCTGATCAGATCATATGTTTGTTTTAAAACATGCTGCCTATTAATTTCATTGGAATACCCCTGCTTCTTGGGTTATGTGAAGAGGTAAATAACATTTCCTTATTCACTTTCTCCACTGTCCCTTCTCCCGCTCCTGTCCATTTGCTTCTCCAAACAGTGATGACTTGTTATCTAGCTGACTCAAGATGTTCTCATTATTTCTAATAACTTGTCTTCATCTAGCATTTAAAACAGCTTCCATGTTTGTTTCCAAATATCTGCTAGCAGGAGATGCCTGGTGTAAAATATGTATCCAAATTTTCATCGCTCTCTTCGCATCAATATATGAAAAAATTAATGAACCTGCCTTCCTGAACTGACTTTATTAATCTGCAGCTCCGTAAATATGAGTTATATGGAATTTGCTGAAGGTTATACAAGTCATTGAAGAAAAAGCAGAATACTTTCTTAAACAGTGCTGTATTTTAGCCTGCACAACTGTATGACTCTTTGTCCACACATTGTAAAAGGGCAGGCATTGAGCAATTTTCCACAGGACTGTTAAGTAACTGATTATGATTTCATTCTCCATAAAAGCTACATATAATCAGATTGATTTTAACTTAATTGTTTACAGTCACAATTTGCAATATAAAGATATGACCCCGAAAACTAATTTACGTTCAAGCCAAAGGTAAACACATCAATAATCATCATTTGCTTTTCTTGTCTATCATATCCAAATGGGAAAAATAATTTTAAGCTTGATCAAGGTATCCAGAAGAGCCACAATCTTGCTGTGCAACTTGTGCAACTTGCACAACTCCTGTAAAAGTGAGCAGTAGTTTCCTAGTTCTATTAGTCCTTGATCCAGCAAAACACTCAACATGCACGTAACTCTAAGTAACTGTACAGTCTTTTGATAACCTGAGAGTTTCGGGCTGGGTCTTTCCAGTTTCTAGAACTAACCCAGACTAACTGGTACCTGTTATGTGTGAATCCTACCACCTACCCCTAATTAGCAGAATCCCCAGGCAGAAGAGGCTATATCATTCCATGGACTAGCCTCCATTTTGGATTTTCTTCCCAAAGCAACCATGATGCAGCAAAGCAGCTGGCAGCAGGGCGATTTCACTTTTTAACCAACATGATCTGGGGTAGAAAGGCTTGACAGAGGGTGAAAAGGAGGTGGCAAGTGATAGGATGCAGTGTTGCCCTCCCTGTGTTAACCCAGTGCCTCTCTCTCAAATCAGAAAGGAACATAGGCCTGGTCTACACTACGCGTTTAAGCCGAATTTAGCAGCGTTAAACAGATTTAACGCTGCACCCGTCCACACAACGAGGCTCTTTATATCAGTATAAAGGGCTCTTTAAACTGATTTCTGTACTCCTCCCTGATGAGAGGAGTAGCGCTGAAATCGGTATTGCCATGTTGGATTAGGGTTAGTGTGGCCGCAAATCAACGGTATTGGCCTCCGGGCGGTATCCCATTGTAACTGCTCTGGAAAGCAATATGAACTCAGATGCACTGGCCAGGTAGACAGGAAAAGCCCCGCGAACTTTTGAATTTCATTTCCTGTTTGCCCAGCGTGGAGCTCTGATCAGCATGAGCAGCCATGCAGTCCCAAATCCAAAAAGAGCTCCAGCATGGACCGTACGGGATATACTGGATCTGATCGCAGTATGGGGAGACAAATCTGTTCTATCACAGCTCTGTTACAGAAGATGAAATGACAAAGCATTTGAAAAAATCTCCGGGCCTATTATACAGAGTCCACAGCACAAGTGCTGTGTGACAAGCGTAACATGAAGCAAAGAACAAATGGACGCTCACAGGGGAGGGGCAGGGGACTGACGACTCCAGCTATCCCACATCCCCACAGTCTCCGAAAAGCATTTGCATTCTTGGCGGAGCTCCCATGCGTGAACGATCAAAAACATTGTCCGGGGTGGTTCAGGTATACTCATCAATTACCCCTCCTCCCCCTGTGAAAGAAAAGGGGAAAAATCGTTTCTTGCCATTTTTCAATGTCACCGTATGTCTACTGCATGGCTGCTGGTAGATGCCGTGCCGTGGCACTGAACAGCAGCATCTCTTTCCCTCCTTTCCGGATGGCAGATGATCCAAAATGGTAGAAAACCATACCATCATCCTGTGACTGTCTTGGCTGGCCTCCGGTGAGGTCAGCTGGGGCGCCCTGGGTAAAAATGGAATGACTCCCTGTCATTCCTGGCAGATGGTATAAAATGCCTGGCAACCATCCTCATCATAGCACAGTGGGCCTGAGCTCCATCACCCCACACCCCCTTTCGTGTCTAAAGAAAAGATTCTGTACTCCCTGGACTATCGTAGCAGCTGGAGGCTGCCTCCTCCTCATTTTATCTCGCTAAAAAGTCAGTGTTTCTTATCCTGCATTCTTAATTACTTCATCAACAAATGGGGGGACATTGCACACGGCAGCCCAGGAGTTGGGGAAGAGGGAAGCAACTGGTGAGTTGTTGCAGGGGCACCCCCAGAAGACATGTAGCTCATCATTTCTGCGGTCTCTGGGCTCTGACCCGGAGCGACTGTTGTCTTGGTTCTCTAGTAGACTTTCCCCATATTCTAGGCAGGACTGACTCTATTTTTAGACAAAACATAAAGAAGAGAATGACCCGGGGAGTCATTCCCATTTTTGTCCATGTGCCCCTGGCCGACCTCAGCGAGGCCAGCCAGGAGCACCCATGACAGCAGCAGATGGTGCAAAAGGATTGATAACTGTCATCGCCAACTTCCAATTGCAAACAGTACAAAATGATTCATAACCGTCATCTCATCGCCAATTTACAATGGCAGGCGGTGCAATAGGGATGGTAACCATCTCTGCTACCTTGCAAAGGAAAATGAATGCTGCTGTGTAGCACTGCAGTACCACTTCTGTCAGCAGCATCCAGTACACATATGGTGACAGTGACAAAAGGCAAAACAGGCTCCATGGTTGCCATGCTATGGCATCTGCCAGGCCAATCCAGGGGAAAAAGGGCGCAAAATGATTGTCTGCCGTTGCTTTCACGGAGGAAGGATTGAGTGAAAACATTTACCTAGAATCACCCACGACACTGTTTTTGCACCATCATTCATTGGGATCTCAACCCAGAATTCCAATAGGTGGGGGAGACTGCGGGAACTATGAGATAGTTATGGGATAGCTACCCACAGTGCAACGCTTCAGAAATCGATGCTAGCCTTGGTACATGGACGCACAACACCAAATTAATGTGCTTAGTGTGGCCGCATGCACTCAACTTTATACAATCTGTTTTACAAAACCAGTTTATGTAAAATTGGAATAATCCCGTAGCGTAGACATACCCATAGAGTAAGGGGAGGAATGTAGAAATGGGCCCAAACCTCAATGTTTAGATCCACACGCTGATTCAGACTTTCTCAGAGTTCACAGGAGCTCAGCAGTAAGATTGTGGCTTGGGCCCAGCCCTAAAGAGAAAGGAAGTAAGGGAAAGAAATGAATATTTTGTACCTCTGACAGAGTAATCTGTGCTATGCTGGAAGGCCATTGGCTCACAAGCAGTATGACTAATATTATCTAAACCTGCATTCTTATGCTACTTACTGCCCCTGTGGTTGAGTTGTACTTTAAGCTGTGCTGTGTAATTAAAGGGCCTATGCCCTATGCTTACTTTCTTCTTCAGGCACTAACCTTGAAGCTGATGTCCTTTCTCTATTCACACAGGCACAGCAGGGGCAGCAGCAGTGTACACTCCCCAACATACTGCAGTCCCAGTGTTCCTCACTGTTGCCCTGGAGGGGCAACGTGCCAAGAACATGGGAGAGACATTTTGTCTCTATGGCCTACTTGACACTCAGCATCGCTTCTAACTGTCAGCCAGGGTTTAATAATAATAATACTAATAACAATCTCAAACAGACTGGACCTCATTGTCCTGCATGCTGCACAGGGTTTATATTCTAAAAAACAACACAAAACAAGTAAATGGGACTAACAAAAGGCCAGGTTGGGATGAGGTAGATGGGGTGGTGTGCAATTCTTAGCCACTCAGAAGCAGTGCTGACCACTTGTCACCTGCTTAGCCATTATCAGGTTGCAGTTTCCTGACGGCATTATCAAAGAGGGGAGTTTTGAGGAGGGACTACAAGGAGGAGAAGATACTGGATTTGCTCTAGGAGATAGTTTGAAAGTTTCTTGTTAGAGAAGGGGAGAATTGGGGGTGGAGACTGGCATCCCAGTGGAGTGAAGGTGGGGGATGACATTGTGATAATAGGTTGTATAGATAGAGTAGATTAAACTGTAGAGGGCTTTGTGGCAATTGTAGCATATGGAGACTTTTTTGGTGTGGTTGTGGGCATCTGTCCCACTGGATACTGGACTTAACCAATCAACTCATTTCATAAGAGCTTCCGAACAGCTGTGCAGCTGGTAGGCAATTTTGGTCACTTCTGATCTGATCTAGACTCAAAGACTAAGGTTAAAAAGACTCCATCTTCCATTACCAGTCTCCTGAGCCACCCCTCTGCTGGAAACAGTCTTTTTTATTTTTTTGTTTTCCAGATATGCTTCTAATTTTCAGACCACGTAATTGCCTAAGACCTGCTCCTTTCTCCTGCCCCACATCCCACCTCTTCCTTGCTGCTATCTTTTATTTCCTAAACTCTTACTGCTCTTTGCCCCACCAGTGGTCTGTCTGCAGCTATCAACAATATTTTACCCCAACTGGCCTGCCATATTTATTTAAAAATAAAAGACATACACACTCAAAACCTCTAAATGCTATCCCAGAGGTGCGCAACCTATGGCACGTGTGCTGAAGGGGACACGCGAGCTGATTTTCAGTGGCACTCACACTGCCCGGGTCCTGGCCACCGGTCTGGGGGGCTCTGCATTTTAATTTAACTTTAAATGAAGCTTCTTAAACATTTTAAAAACCTTATTTACTTTACACTACAAACAATGTTTTAGTTATATATTATAGACTTATAGAAAGAGACACTTTAAAACGTTAAATGTATGACCAACACAAAACCTTAAATTAGATGAATAAATGAAGCTTGCACACCAATTCTGAAAGGTTGCGATCCCTGTGCTATCCATTTCTTTAGTGCATGTGCAAGTAAAGGTGGCTAGCTATAAGTGAAGTTCTACAGAGAGCCGCAGTTAGGCTAAAGAAAGAAAGAAAGAAAAAAAGAAAGAAAGAAAGAAATCAGAGTTTTTCACTGATGTTTGATTTGCAGCTAGTTTGCTTTTTGACTTTCATTTTCTATTTTAAACATACAAAATTGGAGCATTAAAAATGAGCTCCCAAATTAGCTTTTTAATAGAATTGAAAGTTAAAAAGGGTCGAGTCATGGGGGAAAAGCTACTGAAATCACAGCCAGGCCACAGCTGGTAGAGAAGGAGCTGGAGCATGAAGGAACGAGAGACAGGAGGACAGCTGGAAGTTTTATAAAAGATGACATTGTAAATCACAACAAATCGTTCAAAATCAGTGAAATCTCACTATGTTTATTCTCAGCTTTCTGCATGCACCTGCTGGTGGACAAAATGCAGAGAAACAAACATTTTAAGAGGATATTTTGGATGTCATTTAATAAGGACACATCCAGCACCTTTCACTGTGCTTAAGCTTCTTTAGCCGTTGAAGACACTTGGTTTCTGGTCTTAGGTCTATGTTTCATATTAATGCAGCTATTAATATCACCCTAAACACAACTCCTTTGGTGTCTGGATTTGAAACTTACTGATATCCATCCTCTGTGTAACCTTGTTAGCTACCTTGCCAATATTTCATTGTGATTTTTCAGGGTATAAGCTCACCTGCTGTAGATGTCACTGTGAGAATAGTTACTGTCAGGTATTCCTGATCTGGTGCTTTAGCAGGGGGTTCTATTATTGTGAATCACCAGGTACAAGACACTGCCAGGATAAGGGAGAGGAGGGCCAGGTGAGCAATCCAGTGCTCCTGGTCTAAATTTCTCAAAGTGATTGGTTGTCCAACTTGAAGTAACTTAAAGTGGACTTCAGCCACACCTTTTGGAAGTAGAGGCCCTCTTTCAGATTCTCAAAATTAACAGTAAAAAATGGAGGCCCCTCTGTGCACTAGTTTTGCTAAATTCCTTAGTTTTTTCCTCCTCAGTTTTAAGACATTAGTGGCTATACAATTCTTCGGTTTGCTCTTCCGTTGTCTTTGTAGAAGTATAAACCCGGCAAGTAGTTTTGTTTTACCAGGCTGTTCCGGGACCTGTCTGAACTCGGTGTGGACTGTGGAAAGCTGGATTCTGTTCTCTCAGTTCAGGGCCCTGTGCCATTCCATCGCTCTGGTGCCCGATGTACTCGCCCCCATGCACTGACCCTGCGGAGTAGAGGGAAGAGAAACCAGGGCTTTGCTAGCTGTTTGCTATGGCAGCCCGGCGGGAGCTGCTGACCTTGACTGCAGTTGGGGACTGTCGAGGAAAGCGGGGTGGGGCAGACCTGGCATGTTGCCCACACCCACTCGGCTCTAGCAGATGAGCCCTGCGGGAGACAGTCTCCCCAAGCCCCACTGGTGCCGCTCTGCAGACGGGGCCGCCGGCGCCGCGTCACCCCACTACCGCAGCAGTTCGGGGCTCACAGCAGTATTGTGGGGGGGCTCAAGCGGGCTAATCCGGGGCAGAACGTGAGAGGCAGCCCCAGCCCAGCCTGGCTCCCGGGCAGAGCTGTCCGCCGCCCGTGGTGCTGAACGCGGCGGGCCCCGCGCTCCCCCTCTCCGCCGGGCTGGCGAGGCTGGGGGACGCGCCACCTGCCTGCGGAGCGGCGCCGCCGCGGTCAGCCCGGGCGCGGAGGGGACACCCCGAGCATCCTCCGGCTGCCCGAGCCCGGGGGCTGCCTGTAGCTGCGCCTGCCAAGCCCTGCGCCCCCCCGCCGGCTGGGCTGGGGACCCCACCCCCGGGCACACACGCGCCCCGCTGCCCCATGCTTGCAGCGGCTGGATGGCCAGGGTAGCGCCCTGCACCCGCGCAGGGGGAAGTCCGGCCGTGCAGGCAGGGCAGAGCAGGGCAGAGCACGCTCCTGCCAGGAAGGCCAGGTCGCGGGAGGGGAGCAGCCCTCGCCTCTCGGCCAGAGGGGACAGCACTTCCCAGCCTGCCCCCGCGCTCTCTGAAAGGTGGAGACGAGATGCGGGGGAATGAAGAGCCGCTAGAGCGAGAGTCTGCGGGCCCCGCTTCCTTTGCGGGCACTCCCGGGCTGCTGGCGCGGATGGGGCTGCGGCAAATGAACTTCTGCCTCCTGGCTTAAGTACAGTCGGCGGCTCCGGGGAGATGACGCACCTGACACGGCCACCGAGCCCCTCTCTTTCATGTAGGTAATGGTCCCGCTTGGGAAGGACCCTGCCTCTTGGTGCGGAGCATCAGTCACCCGCTGCAGCTGCCCTACTGGCAGGGCAAGATCGGGTGTTTCCATTGATAAAGGGGGGCGGGGAGCATCCAAGAAAGATTTGGCCTCTCCCCCATCTTCCTGAGAGAGGCGCTGAAAGAGAGAGTTTTTTTTGTTCCGAAGAGACTCCTGTGCAGCGGGGATGGGAGGGGAGAGGCTCATCTGGTAACAAACTGGAAAAGCTCTAACAGGTAACGCTAAAAGTTCCTCCACATACATCCCCACCCCCAGTGCTGGGCCTATTAGCATGCGTGTCAGGACTGGTGTGTATTTAATGACCGTTTGCTGGTGTCTCTCTGGTAGCTCACACCGCCTCTCTCCAGCATCTTGTTTACAGCCTGCTTCTCTGGGACTCGAGAGAGGCGAGAGGAGGAGGGGACTCCAGGCTCAGTCGTCATCCCTGCTCCAGCTAAGAGAGCGGATTCTTCAGCAACTGGGTACCATTTCCAGCTTGACCAGGCAGCAAGAGCAAAGCTGGATTTGAAGGACATGCAAAAAAGAACACCCCCTCCCCAAAAACAAATAAGCTTAGGGGGGAGGAAGGAAGACAGAGACTCACTCAACCTCAGCAATAAGAAGGGAGACGCTGTTTAGTCATTTCTCTTTACTTCCCCAGGGCTGGTTATACTTTTTGATTACTCCTGACTGCATTTAGAAAGATTTGAGAGGCAGACAGCACAATTCACTCTTTATCCTAAGGATTGTTTTCCCAACGGCCCCTAGATCAGTCCCTGCATTCTGGGGATGAGAGTTTCTTTCCTTGCAAGGTAAGGCATTGCTGTGAGCCAGCAAGATGGGGCTTCTCGTTTGGTTGGGGGTGGAAGGGTAGAAGTTTCCATGCGTTTATGCTAAGCCTGTTGCTGTAGCTTTCCATGCTTTTGCTATAAATCTCTCGCTGACTGATCAGTTGTAAGCATGAGCGGGTAGTTTTATTATTTGATGGGTAGGAGGGGAGTATATAGTTGAAAGAGGATGCTGAAGATTTGAGTAGCATATTTTGTATTTTAAATGAAAAGATCTTTGCTGCTTGAGCCTAGCCCCCATAAAGGATAAAAAATGGGGAAAGACACAGTATGCCGAGGGTTATTTCTTTCGTCTCTGCTCCAGTTATCTGTGTCTCATCCTGAAACTCAGAGCTTATCATTTCATTAAAGTTATCCAGATCTGCTTCTGTCATAGAAAACACCATGAGAGTATGTGGTTTTTTAACACAAGAATGGCCAGAGGCATCTGTTAAGATTGACATTGCTGGCAGCAGTTAATAGGACAAACCACTGGTTATTCCTTTCCCCACACCACCTTTGGGTAAGAAGACAAACTTGTTCTACACCATTCTCCTCTAATGCATTATTGATCCTAGAGTGCTGCTGGTTTTGTGTTTTGAAATTGGAATAAAATCATCCAGTAAAGATACATCAGCAGGCTGGCATGGTCAGGGAAAAGATCATTTTAGAAAATAAGAAGCTTTGCTTGCAGTTTTATTTATACAGTTTGGTGGTAGGGTAGTGACTTAGGGAAATCAAAGGCTGCTGTGCTTCCATAATGTTGACGTTAGGGTAGTCAAAAGAGCCAAATCCTTTTATCTTATACAGAAGCTTTTCTAAATGCCACCACTAATCTTTACTAACTAGTTTCTTTCAAATTATACATAAAAGTTAGCTACAGAAGAATTGAAATACATATAAACATGTATGTGATGTGTGTTTACTTATATAAGCAATGTATGCCAGTAAGTATATACAATACATATGCTTATATATTTGTTTCTTTTACTTAAAAAATAGCGTGGCTTGTGCAAAATATTTCTACCAGCCCATTCCTTGCTATTATAAGATCTGAAGTATTTCCATTAGAACCTCAGGAAATTTGCAGCAAGATGAAGGTACTAACAAATCTGATGTTTATATCTTATCGCTATGGTCTTAGTGTGCACAGTTCACAACCTCTCTCTCCTCTTTACTCACGATGGTATTGTTGATTGAAAATCTGACAAAAAGAAGCCATTCCTCAGTGATGAAGCTGCTTCATCTTCCCCCAACTTCTCACATCACCTCCTTTACACAAACGCACTCACAAAAATTCACCACAAAACAACTTTTGTTTTTGAATCTTTAAAAAGGATCCATCACTTTGTGTATCTAAAATAAGAAACAGAGCTACTTTGCTACTGACGTAATACAACTGAAAAGTAAATCCTGAGCACATACATTAGGAACTTCTAAGTCCATCTGCTGAAGAGGCCCCTGAGATATGGTAATTGAGTAATCAACCTTTATGGACAGATACTCAGCCACTTCATGTGTTTTAATTTCGTGGTCATTTCAGACAGTGGCAGTTTAAAATTTCTCCATATACACAGCCAGCCTGGAAGGACTTTAAAAAAAAATAAAACAAAGGTTTTAACTCATTAATGGCTTACAAATGTTATCACTGTTGTCTTAACTATTTACTCACTTATAGTGTCTTTGGCTGCAAAGTGAGGTGAGCTGGCACTCGCACCCAGAGGTGGGTGTGAGGTTTACAAGGAGGTGTCCCATTGGACTTGAGAGAAACTCAGGATTCCAAGCAGTGTTACTGCAAAAATCCAAGGATGTTCTATACATTTCCAGCTGGATGACCTCAGTGTCAATAAGACCTTTTCTAGGTAAAATAATAATACATAGAAGGGGCCTATATTGCTTAGGGAAGAGGTAAGGGGATATGTAGTCTAGATCTCCTGGTTACTTACCCACTATTTAACCCAGCTGGATAATGAGTGAAGTTGTTACCATCCCATGGCATTGTACTAGCTTAGAAAGGCTTTGGTAGCCTTAGTGGCCTCTCTTTAGTTTTAGTTTCCCATCACAAAATCCACCATTGCCATCAATAGAAAGTGGCAGCTTTGGTGGATGGGTCCTTAGAAGTTGTCTCTTTGGCTGGGGATTGAGGCACATTTTTGAAGCAATGTGGATGAAGTTTATACTGTTGCGCTGTGCCTGTTCTGGGGATAAACAAAGGACCTCAGTCCCCAAGAGTGCCCATGTCACCTTTCTACAGAACTAATTCACTTTTTAGAATAAGGGAGCAAAAGAATGCATCGTAACGCTGAACGAACCCTGCATAATAAAATAATGTGGGATAGGGGTTCTTGTGCCTCTACCGTACAGATAGCATTCTTCTAGGAGCAGCATCACTATAGTTTATTCTACACATCCTAATTATCAAACTTCTTTTTAGAAACAAAATTATACAGCAAGATGCTTTGTATTAAAATGAAGCATGTTAATGCTTACTTCACAAGAAAAGCATCTTCTGTGAGCAGTTTAGTCAGAATCAGCCTGTGGTGAAACCACTATTATTTTTCAGTCAGTATTTTGATGACCTGTTGAGATCAATAATGCCACAACCCCAGTAACTGGAATGGAACTATGCATAAAATTAAGATACTTTGTAGTAGAATTACATAGAATAATACTATTTACCCTAAGGAAGCTTCCAGGGCTTGCCACAGTGGCCACTGAAGTCAATGGGGGTCTTTCCATTGACTTAACAGACTTTGGGTAGGCCCCCTAATACTGCTTCTATGGTGTGACACCTTTCACCAAATATTTGTATGATAGTGTTAGAAATATTAAGGAAGTAAAAGCATGGACAAATGACAAAAAAGGTTAAATAAAGCAAGAAGCCTGACTATAGAAAGGAACAAAAAAAATTCAGGACTAGATTCTAAACTGTTATAAATCAGTGTAGTTGCATTGACTTCAATAGAGCTATGCCAATTTACACCAGCAGAGGATCTGAGTTTGGGATATTTTTCCTCCATTAGGTGGGCCACTAATAATGGCAATTATAGTGAATGCACTCCATCGTTTGGTTAAGACACTTTTGCCTTTGTTAGACAGTCAAGGTAACATTCTGGTGAAAAAAAAAAAAGACGACAAGGTTTTGTTTGGATGCTTAATCCAGTTTGCTCTTCTCTTCCTTGATCAGACACAGTTAATAGTTTAATCCTCAGTGGGCTCCTTTTCACACACCCCACCACAGACACCTCTGAAGCTCACACATCCTGAACAATGTTCCCAAGGCCCATGCCCAGAAGAATATGAATTTTCCTCATGCTCATTGGAGCAGTGCAATATTTCAGTACCTTAAAACCTGTCTCAAGCAACCACTCATGGGACCATCAAAGAAAACTGTAGCCTACCAGAGGTTTCTAACTAAGGTTGAACAAAAATTGTACTGCAAACCATGGAAGATTTTAATTTGTTTTTTGAGATGAGGGTTACCAACTGGCATAGTCCTTAGTGCAAGTTTCACTGTAGTTAGAGGGTTGTTTATTGCTTAACAGAAGTTCAGCTTGATCTATTTAGGGGTTTTGGTAATAAGTAATTCCGCTGGGTGAACTCCCAGCATTTTTCATCAGAGTTCCCAGTTCTTTTTTGACAGCTGTAAGTAGAAAGATGAATATATGATTACACCTGTGGAATCATGAATTAGTCTTGTTTGTAAGGAAATTAAATTAGCATGTTTATGCTACTTTTAAAGAGGAATCATTTGCTAGTCAAAATTTCAATCTATAATAATGCCATAACCTTCCCACATGGATCAAGTGCATCTTTTAATGATTATTCTCCTAAATGGAAGGCTATAACAGCTTAGTTTCTCAGTTGTCAAAGCTCCTATGTGCTTATCCAGGTTGTTTTAATATTGTCTTTTAGAAACAAATAATGAAGGCAAAGCATCCCCCAATGACTTTTTATATTATATTTTTAGATGGAACTGATCTGACTCCAGACTCCTTTTAGAAGCAGAAGAACGGTCTTCTCCCATATTGAGGCCTGGAGCCATCATGGCAGCAGGCGTAGCAGCATGGTTGCCTTTTGCCAGGGCAGCTGCCATAGGATGGATGCCAGTGGCTAACTGCCCTATGCCATTGGCCCCAACTGAGAAAAACAAGAGGCAGGATGAGCTGATCATTCTGAATGTGAGTGGGAGGCGCTTCCAGACGTGGAGGACTACACTGGAGAGGTACCCGGACACGCTCCTGGGCAGCACTGAAAAGGAGTTCTTCTTCAATGAAGACACCAAGGAATACTTTTTTGACCGGGACCCTGAAGTCTTTAGGTGCATTTTAAACTTTTACAGAACTGGCAAGCTGCATTACCCAAGGTATGAGTGCATCTCTGCCTATGACGAGGAGCTTGCCTTCTATGGGATCCTACCTGAAATCATTGGGGATTGCTGCTATGAAGAGTACAAAGACAGGAAGCGGGAAAATGCTGAGCGGCTGATGGATGACAATGACTCAGAGAACAACCAAGAAGGGTCCATGCCGTCTTTGAACCTCCGGCAGACCATGTGGCGAGCCTTCGAAAACCCCCACACCAGCACCTTAGCCTTAGTGTTCTACTATGTTACTGGCTTCTTTATTGCCGTCTCAGTGATCACTAATGTGGTAGAAACCGTTCCATGTGGCACAGTGCCTGGGAACAAGGAGCTTCCATGTGGGGAGAGGTACGCCGTGGCTTTCTTCTGCTTGGACACAGCTTGCGTTATGATTTTCACTGTCGAGTACCTTATGAGGCTCTTCGCAGCCCCGAGTCGCTACAGGTTCATGAGGAGTGTCATGAGCATCATTGATGTGGTGGCCATCATGCCCTATTACATTGGCTTGGTGATGACTAACAATGAGGACGTCAGTGGAGCCTTTGTGACACTAAGGGTTTTCAGGGTTTTCAGGATTTTCAAGTTCTCACGCCATTCCCAAGGCTTAAGAATCCTGGGCTACACTCTGAAGAGCTGTGCCTCGGAGCTTGGCTTTCTTCTCTTTTCCCTCACTATGGCAATCATCATCTTTGCTACTGTGATGTTTTATGCAGAGAAAGGGTCTTCAGCCAGCAAATTCACCAGCATACCAGCTTCTTTTTGGTACACTATTGTAACCATGACAACCCTTGGGTAAGTGTTGCATTTTCTTGTGTCAGTCAATAGCAAACTCACAGTGGTCACTGGAGTTTGGTTACCTTGTGAGGTTAAAGTATTGGTTTCTTTGGTATTTGTTCCAGAGGCTGGGGGTGGGGGGCTATTATGGGCCTGATTCTCCTATCCCAGGTGTAGTCTGTCTGCATTTACACCTGTGCAAAGTGACTGCAAAAGACCACGAGCACTTATACCCACCTTGCAAATACTTTGCACAGGTGCAAAGTAGGGTACAAGAAGCAAGGCTGTGGAGAATCAGGCCCTGATGTTATGGTCTGGTAGCTTTCCACAACTACTCTGCATTCTCTCTGCAGAGGTGAATGTAATGACACAAGGTGCAAAGCAGTTGAGAACTAAGACCTATATTTTTTATTCAGACACACGTTTGACCAACCTGAAGGTTTACACAAAATCATCGGGATTTATTTTGTCTTTTTACAAAAGTAAGATTTACTATCATGTATCTGACTACTTGCAAATAGGCATTACAGCTTTGCTAACTCAAGCAGGCATTACAGATAATTGCCTTACTGAAGGTATTCAGTGATCTACAGGACATGGTTTGTTAAAGGAACAGGAAATGGCCCTCTTTGCTGTGTCACTTGCGAGTTTAAGAATCATAAAAATAATGCTGTAGCAGTTGCAATATTTGAAGAGATCATACAGACAGGTGCCAATGTGATCTGACAAGCATGGAAAATATAGCCTGGAGGACTCTTGCTCATATTTAATTTCTCTCCTGTTGATATTACAGCTGTTTCTGCTAAGGTTATAGATTTGTGTTTCTGGTGCTCAGAACAGAAACCTTCATAAAGGGAAATGAAGAATAGCCAAATCCTCTGACAGGATTATGTCAAATAAAGTAAGCTTTTACAGGTTCCTGCTTCCAGGGGCTAAAACTGCATAAACTAAAGCAATCTTTTTTCATAATTCACACTCATATACTGAGTTTACATGTACTTAGGGAGATGTTTCCTACTAGAAAATTCAGAGTTTTTAATATTTGGCCTTAGAGAATTCTCTTTTATATTCTGGTGACCAGATTTCCCACTGAACTGCTTTCGCATTTAAACATTTCACTCTGCCTATTAAGTACAAATAATAACACTTTTAAATTATTATAATTCAGCTGTCAGGAAAGCACATGACATGAGGCATTTGTAAACTCTGGATTTTTTTTGCAAAGTAAAGAATGTAAAACATATCTGCAAACAGAATGTTGCCAGAGGAACCAAAGTAGACTTTTCCCCCTTCTTGAGAGTCACTGTAGTCTCAAGAACATCTCAAGAATCAATACATCTACGCTGCACTCCTGGGGAATGACTATAGCTCGTGGAGATGTACTCAAGTGGGCTCTAATCTCTTTACCTCGGGTACTGGAGCAGTGAAGCCAGGGCAGCCTGAGTTCTACTGAGGGCTAGACAAGTCCACCCTGAACTCCAAGTAATTGCTCATGTAGCCAGCCCACGGTGATGCCTGTGCGGCTTTATCTTCACAGCTCTTCATAATCTACCAAGGGTAAAGCTAGCTGGGGTATGTCTACGCAAGCTGCAGTTATACCCATCAGGCCAAAATTTCAAATTTGGGTGACAAAAGTTAGGCTCCTCAATCCATTCTTAGTCATCTAAATAAAAATGGCCTAATTTTCAAAGGTTCTGAGCATCTTTCCCCCATTGAGTTCAATGTAATAAGATGACCATTTAAGCACTTAAAACTATATTTAGGTATATAACTTTCAGCTCCCAATTTTGAAATGATGGCCTTGTATATTCTACTCTATAGAATTTCTTATACAGTGCTCTTCACCATAGTATCTGAGTGCCTTCCAGTACTGCATTAAACAAGATGACTAATATCAGTCATGTATTTCTTCTCTCATCCTGTTCCCATGAGAATTGGGTGTAGTGGGGTGTTTTGTTTTGGAATTTTAAAATTACACAGACACACATGTATCTGATACATGTACTCTGCATTTCTTTGCCTTCCCTAACATGAACTACTTTATGACAAAATGTACATAAGGTTTTATAGTATAATTAGTTTTGTTCATCTGAATGAAATGGCCTTTTCCTTCTGCATATAATGATAGTCAAAACAGACTTTCTGAATACTTTAAAGTGTTCTCAGTCTACAGTAATCATAGAAATTATAGCTGAATGAGTGCTTTAAACTGGCTGATAAGAATAAAAAAATTACAGAGATTGAAATGGGACTTTGTAAGTTTTAGAGAGAAAGATCTATTTAAGCAGCAGGAGCTGTGTGTAAAATATTACCAAAGAGATAAAGCATAAACCTTTAGTATTATTGTTTTTTGTGTAGATTTGAATTGAAATAGTTTGTGCCAGCACAAACTATTAGTTAGATTACTGTGATATCATTTTTAAAGTATTGTGTCATATCTTATGAGATCAAAACACTGGATGACATCTTGAGGACAGAAATCTGTGCTCTCACCCCATCTATCATCATCTTGTTTATAACATGACTTAATGGCATCTGAGACCTAACAATCTCTATTGCTCTACAATTGATTGCCTGGGTCTTGTGCTAGAGAGAAAGAAGTCATTACTCTGTGTAGCTCAAAGAGCAACTTTCACCCAAGACATGTTCTGCAGAACTTCTGGACCAGCTTCAGAAAGCACCTTTGGGGCTCATTTGGGGAAGCAGTCTTTAGGACACTGTTCAAGTTTCAGCTGTGGTGACTTGCAAGATGCACACACAGCAAGGCCTGGAATAAGACAAGGCCCCTTGGACATGTCAGCTCCAGTTTCTGGCTAGTGGATGGCAGGCACAACCATTGCAACACATCTGTGAATATTATTTCATGCACACACAAAGTGAAGTTAGAGATGAATCCATGGGTTTCAGCTCATTTCTACCTTCCACGCTGAAACTTTGACCGAGATTATCCATCACAGCTTCCAGTCCTCTGATAAAAGCAGAAGGGAGCTCCTGCTCCTCTCCATTGCTTGGGGTACAATGCGGCCCCACAGTGAAGCCTGTGCCCCCTTGTCTTTGGCTTCTGGAGTGAAGGGGCCTCCTTTAGTTTCAGTCTACTTAAACTACTGGAAACAGTCAGTGTCATGTCCTGCTGGCACTTCATAACGTGAACCTCAGATTGCTACTACTCTGACATAATGTTGTCTAGTTATGCAATGTTCCCTTGCAGAAAAAACCACCAACTTCACAGTTTAGGTACCTAACTTGGAGTCCCAAATTCCATTCAGCATCCATGTATGCAAATCTTACCCATATTTTCTAGATGGCTGCTATGCACCCAAATGAGGCTGGGACAGAACTGCCTTAGTTTATTTTGCTATAGGAATACTGGATTGTGGGGTTTTTTTTTGGGGGGGGGGGAGAATAGGATACCCCAGTTTTAAGCTATGAGATAAATGCTATTAAGATTGAATGATGTTGATAATGCACATTCCATACAGTTTGCAGGCTGTTCTAAGTTGCCTCTGGCTACTAGAGCCGGTCCAATAGCCATGTATTGTAGAGGTGTGGGGTGCCCTAGCTATGTCCCCCCATTGTCCATATTCTCTATTCCACTTGAGAATCCATCTATAGTGAGCTGTACATCTGGAAGATTTAAGACAGCTCATACAGGCAACTTTCTGCTTCTTCCCCGTAAGACATCCAAAGATGAGAGACATGGATTCTTGGTTTGAGTTCTTGAAGTTAAAAGATGATTAGGCTATTTAGAAACAAACAACAACAACATAAGAACCACCATATTGGGTCAGACCAATGGTCTTTCTAGCCCAGTATCCTGTCTTCTGACAGTGGCCAGTGCCAGGTGCTTCAGAGGGAATGAACAGAACAGGTCATCAAGTGACCCATCCCCTGTTACCCATTCCCAGCTTTGGCAAACAGAGGCTAGGGACACCACCCCTTTCCATCCTGTCTAATGGCCATTGATTTTTAAGGCATTGCAGGGAGGGACATGGAGAAATTGCTTCTTTGTTCTTGTTTTCTATTTACAATTTATTTTTTGATTTCTTGCCTCAGACTCCATTACTACAGCTGAACCGTGCAAAGCCTCTGAGGATTTCTCTTTCCCAGGTGCACTGAAGTTAGGAGTCATTTGGCTCTATTGGGAATGAATTTGTTCCTAATTAGTGTATTTGCAGTTCCCTACCTGACTGATGTCGCCAAAAATCCCAGTCAAAATATCTAGTGTGTGGCATATGCCAGCATTTTGCCCACATAAGTGATGAGCCAGTTAGCTGCTTGCCTCGGAACAGCGCTCAGAGCTTTTATAATTTTATAATTTGCTCAGCTGCATTTAAAATTATAATTAGCATTTGAAATAGGTTTTGACCAGAAGAAATCATGTGTTTAGAAAAAAAGAATTAACAAAGAAAAATCTCTTCTTTTGCCCATTTAATTCAGGTAATTGAGTAATTTCACAATCTTGGAAACTCATTGTTAACAGATTGGTATATAAACTGAATTTAGAATGCGCAAGAACTTCTCATGTTAGTAAAACATTCAACTATAAGCTCACTTTAGATGACTAGGAAGGTTTATTTAAAAAACAAACCAACCAAGCCAGGCTTTGAAAAGCATTAACATATGTTCTAGTTGACAAGCATTAATACTACTGAAGAAAGCTAGATCAGATCCTCAACTGATGTAAGTCAAAATAGTTCCATGGAAGCCAAAGTTACACCACTTTACACCTGCTAGGACCTTGCACCTCCTTTTGTCCCTTGGTAATGAATAGAGGTGGTCCAGTTTTTATTTAAAAAAAAAACAAACTACATCCTTCCCCCACCTCCATCCCCATAAAGATGGATGTTAAATTCACAAGCCTGATTTTCTGCTCTGTAACACCAGTTTTATGCTGGTATGTGTCCATTGACTTTGATAGAGTGATAAGGATTTGGCCCCACTAAAGTAAGTTTGAGTGTGTAACTTTTTAATTTTCTGGCTGCTGCTACTGAATGCTTCATGTGCACTACACTCACCATGAAGTGGGCTCACAGAGTTTAAGGGCAGAAGAGACCAATGTCTCATCTAATTGGATCTCCTGCCTGTCACAGGCCAACACCATTACCCACACACCAAGCACAACAACCAGAATGAGATTCAAGCATCACATCCCTTAGAAGACAAACTATTGTGTGCCACAGGCAGAGAAAAGGGGACACTGAGGTGCACCAAAGCCCATGGCACCTGCAGAAACAGAGAACTGATTTGGTTAAATATACCTAGATGATCCTAGAAAGTGACTTGTACTGCATGCTGTAGAGGAAGACTAACCATCTCCTATCCTGCCAATGAAACCTAGGGGGAAATTCCTTACTGACCCCAAATTTAGTAATCAGACTGAGCAGGTGAGCAAGACGTACCTGCCAAGCTCCTGAGAGAATTCTCAGTGCCACCTCAGAGCACTGGCCTGTACAGTGCACCATGTCCAGCTGTTGCCATCTCACAAGCTTCAGAGGAAGGAGATGAAGATTACAGTTGTGGGGGAAAAATCCCTTCCTAACCCTGGAAGGTGACTAGCTGATACTCCATCATAAAACTAATCAGATGGTGTACCCCACAACTCCCGTTGGGAAGCTATTCCAGAACTTAACTCTTCCAATGGTTAGAAACCATCTTCTAATTTCCAGCCTATATGTATTCATTCTGGGTACGTCCAAGCACTACATTCCTGCTCTGATGGTTGCCTTTCCTAGGTGCATCCATCAGAATCCACCAGCTGTACTATTGAATATTTAATTCCTGACTCAAAGCTTATGAAATAAATAGGAGTTTTCCGTTGATGGCACTGGACTTTGGATCAGATCATCTGGATTTTGTAGGTGTCAATGGGGGCTTCCCTTGGAAACCGTACAAGAGGTGGGAAGTTAATGCTAATAAATCTCAGCTACCTCATTGTATCTCCAGTGCTGTCACTGCAGAACTACATTGGGCTAACAGAGGGTATGTCTACACTACGGGATTATTCCGATTTTATAGAAACCGGTTTTTTAAAACAGATTGTATAAAGTCGAGTGCACACGGCCATAGTAAGCACATTAATTCGGCATTCTGTGTCCATGTACCGAGTCTAGCGTCGATTTCCAGAGCATTGAACTGTGGGTAGCTATCCCATAGCTATCCCATAATTCCCGCAGTCTCCCCCGCCCATTGGAATTCTGGGTTGAGATCCCAATGCATGATGGGGCAAAAAAAGCGTCGCGGGTGATTCTGGGTAAATGTCGTCACTCAATCCTTCCTCCCTGAAAGCAATGGCAGACAATCATTTCGCACCCTTTTTCCCTGGTATTGCACTTGGCAGACACCACTAGACATGCGCAAACCAATGAGCCTGTTTACCATTTCACGTCATCCCGTAGGTGTACTGGAGACTGCTCGACAGAGGCGGTACTGCAGTGCTCACCAGCAGCATTCATTTTCCTTTGCAAGGTAGCAGAGAGTTCTCATCCTATTGCACCAGTCACCATTGTAAATTGCCGATGAGATGACTGGTTATCAATCATTTTGTACTGTTTGAATTGGAAATGGGCGATGATGGTTATCAATCCTTTTGCCACGCTGCTGCAATAGGTGCTCTGGCTGCCTCGCGAGTCAGCTGGGGGCGCGTGGACAAAAATGGGACATGAACTCCCCGGGTCATCATTCCTTCTTAATGTATTGTCTAAAAATAGAGTCAGCCCTGCTAGAAGATATGTGGCAAGTTACCATAGAGAACCAGAGAGCACAGCTGCTTGGGTCAGCCCCAGAGATATCCGCAAGAACATGATGAGCTACATGCCATTCATAGGGGGTGCCCCTGCAACAACCCCACCGTAGCTTCCCCTCCCACACCAACTCACTCGGGCTACCATGGCAAGTCCCCCAACTTTAGTGTGATGAAGTAATAAAGAATGCAGAATAAGAAAACACGATTTTTAGTGAGATAAATGAGGGGCGGCAGCCTCCAGTTGCCTAGATCTGTCCAGGCAGTACAGAATCTCCTTTAGACATGAAGGGGGGGGGCTGATGGACTCAGCCTTCAGACTGCTGTCGATGAGGATGGTTACCAAGCCTTCTACCGCATGGTCCGGGAATGAACCGGAAGTCATTCCCATTTTTACCAGCAGCGCGCCCTGCCGACCTCCACCGAGGCCAGCCAGAGCACTCACCACGGCTAGCTGGATGATGAGGGATACCAGTCATTTCGCATCAGTCTGCCACCACAGGAAGGGGATGCTGTGTTTCAGCGCTGCGTACCCCATCTACCAAGCATGCCAGTAGACATAGGGTGACATTGAAAAAGGCTGAGAAAATATTTTTTTGCCTTTTTACTTTCGGGTGGGGGAGGGTTCGTAATTGACAACATATACCACTGAAACACCCGGGAAAATGTTTTTGAACCCTCTCAAGGCACTGGGAACCATCAGCCAAGAATAGCCAAAATGGCTATTCAGAGACATTCGGGACTGTAGATAGCGGCACCGCTCAGTACCCCCCATCCTACTTCCATGAACGTCCATTTGATCTTTGGCTTCTCCGTATACGCTTGTTCACACAACACTGCATGACTGAGTCCCTACGTGTGACTCTGTATATCATAGCCTGACTTTTTTCAAAATGCCTTTGTCCTTTTGTCTTCTGTAACAGAGCTCAGATAGAACAGATTGCTCCCAAACAGCGATAGATCCATATCTCCCGTACGGTCCATGCCTGAGCTCTTTTTGGATTTGGCCGTGCATCGCCACCTGTGCTGAGCAGAGCTCCACGCTGGGCAAACAGGAGTGAAAATTCAAAAGTTTGCGGGGCTTTTCCACTGTCCTACCTTGGCCAGTGCATCCAAGTTCAGATTGCTTTCCAGAGCGGTCACAATGGTGCACTGTGGGATACTGCCCGGAGGCCAATATCGTCGAATTGTAGCCACACTAACTCTAATCCGACATAGCAATACCAATTTCAGCGCTACATCCCTCGTCAGGGAGGAGTACAGAAATCGGTTTAAAGAGCCCTTTATATTGATACAAAGGGCTTCGTTGTGTGGACGGGTGCAGGGTTAAATCGGGTTAACACTGCTAAATTTGGTTTAAATGTGTAGTGTAGACCAGGCCTGAGACTCCGCTCTGGCCCATAAGGGAATACACAAAAATAAACCCCAAAACATGTGGTCTCATTGAAGAGGCACTAATAATAAAGAATACTTTTGGTGGTATTATTTCTCAATCAGGTGCCAGAGTTTTGAGAAATCCAGGATGACTTGCATGCTTCTTTGCATAGCAAGCATACCCATCTTTTTAGATTCAATAGCAGTTTGCGTGCAGCAGGGAAGAAAACAAAAGGAATCAAATTATACTGACCTTGCATCCCTCATCCCTCAGCTGTGCTCATCAGCCCTAGTTTAAAAGAGGCTGTTTTTAATTTAGCATGATTTTAATTTTGCTCAGGAGGTTTTGTAATGAAAGTGTTATTCTTGGGTGCATCTTAAATCAATCTGAATTATGGAAACAACTATTCAAAATTAATTCCAAATCAGCTACCCACTTCATGCAGAAACTCTACAGACCGCTGACAGCAACTTCATCCTTTCCCCACTCTTTTGTCAAACATCATTAAAAATAAATATTAATTTTGCCCCAACCCTGTCTTTTTCCTGTATGAGATTCTGATCTAGACCGTCCACCTCCACAATGGCAGCACAGTTAAACCAGTTCTGCGGGCACAGTTCTGACTCCTTAGTATTAATATTTGGAGACAAGCCTCTTTTTCAGTTCTTGGCTATCTGGCTTGAGCATTGCAGCGCAATATCCAGGCAATTTTATATCTATATTCAGGCAGTTTAATTGTTATAAATGGCACTGTTTTCTGTTAGCAACATGTTATTTACTTTTAAGTAGCATTTTATTTTTGAATGGAGACAGTCACTGCAGGTAGAGTACCATTCCCATTTAATGGGATTTTAAATACATCAGAGCAATTTTCATCCACAACAATCTATTTTTTCAAGTTAAGTTGGTTTTTCTTTTTTTTTTAGCTTTTCAGTGAAGACAGCATTTTTTTTTGAAGTGCAAGGATCCTGAATGTGCACTCTTATTTATGTTAATCCATTTGATCCAACTGGATACATTGAGTGATTAGTACAAATAGAAACATGCCCCAGCCTACATTCTGTTCTATGCTAATATGTTTTCATATTGTATGCAGCATGGTATCTGCAAGCTTTACCTGGACAGAGTATATGGATTGGAATTTTTCAAAGTGGCCAATGTGAGTTAGGAGCACAAACCCCAGTGGAAAGTCAATGATTCTAACTCATTTGGGTGATGCTGGAAATCCTAACCCTTAGTTCCCACTGAAAAGTTAAATAACTAATTGTCTCTGGCCTCTCTGAAAATACTAAGCATGGTGAGAGAGAAGGTCTGGATGAATACTGCCCGATATTCTCTGTGAACATAAAGTGAATTTGGTTCAGTTGTAGCCTTTTAATATTTTTCTTTCATTAACATTCAAGTGGAGCCACAGAAACCAAATTCTCAAATGATACGCACAAGTTCATGCCAGTAATACTTGTGTAATGATTTAGAGCTCAATTTTACAAGGGGCTGAGCGTTCATGGCTATCAGTGAGGATACTCACATGCTTATGAGGATAAGGATGATGGGCTACAAGGAATAGCCAGCATAGATTTGTTAAAAAGAAATTATGTCAAACCAACCTGATTTCCTTTTTTGAAAGAGTTACTTGCTTAGTGGACAAGACGGGAAGCAGTAATCAAGATTTTCTTGATTATAGTAAGGCTTGTGGTACTGTCCCAAATGGCATTCTCATAAGTAAACTAGGGAAATGTGGTTTAGATTAAATTAGTGCACAACTGGCTGAAACACCATATTTAAAGAGTAGTTATCAATGGTTTGCCGTCCAAGTAGGAGGGTGTATCTGGTGGAGCCTATAGGGGTCAGTCCTGGATCCGATACTGTTCAACACCCCCTCCCGCCCCCCCCAGTTAGTGACTTGGATAAATGGAGTGGATGTATGTTTATAAAATGTGCAGATGACACCAAGAGGGGTGGAGTTGCAAGCACTTTGGGGGACAGGATTAGAATTCAAAACAACCTGAGAAATTGGAGAATTGTCCTGAATCAAAGATATGAAATTCCATAAAGACAAGCGCAAAGTACTTTACTTAAGAAAAAAATCAGTTGCATAACTACAAAATGGGAAATAACTATCTAAGTGGTAGTACTGCTGAAGCATCTGGGGCACATAGTGGATCATAAAATGAATGAGTCAATGTGATGCAGTTGTGAAAAGGCTAGTCTACCAAAAGGAATATTGCATGTAAGACATGGGAGGTAATTATCCTACTCTGCTTGGCACTCGTGAAGACTCAGCTGGAGTACTGTGTTCAATTCTGGGTACCACAGTTTAGCAAAGATGTGGACAAATTGGATATGAGTAACAAAAATGATAAAAGGTTTAGAAAACTTGACCTATGGGGAAAATGTTAAAAACTGGGCATCTTTAGTCTTGAGAAAAAAGACTATCACTAAATTTGAGATCAGGAAGGAATTTTCCCTTAGGTCACATTGGCAGGGACTTTGTCAGGGAGGGAGGGGGGACGACTAACAGTCTTCAACTACGTGAAGGGCTGTTATAAAGATGATGACGTTCAATTGTTCTCCACGTCCATTGATGGTAGGACTAGTAGTGATGGGCTTAATCTGCAGCAAGAAAGATTTAGGTTAGATATTAGAAAAAGTTTTCTAAGGGTAGTTAAGCTCCAGAACAGGCTCCCAAGGGAAGTTGTTGAATCCCCATCACTGGAGGTTTTTAAGAACAGATTGGAAAGACACCTGTCAGGAATGGTCTAGATTTACTTGGCCCTGAGTCAGTGCAGTGGGCAGGACTTGATGACCTCTTGAGGTCCCTTCCAGCCCTACATTTCTATTGTGCTGTGCTTAAAGCTAGCCATGTACTTGAGTGTTTTGCTAGATTGTGTCTGGAGTGCTCAGCACATTTCAAGACTGAATTTGTCTGAAAAAAATGATAAGCAAATACAACTTGAATTTTGCATGCCAGGTGCCTGATACTGATGCACTGACCTGCCAGTCATCAATCCAGAAAGGAATAAACTTAATTTATGGGAAAAAAATTGAATAAATTGAAGGAAATTGCTACCTTATCAGATACTCTACAGGCAAAAATGAGATTTAATCAGATAAGTTTACATGAGGCAAATTATCTGCTCAGCAATATGGGAAACTGAGTTCTTATGGTACAATATCCTCTGCTGCTTTTTAAACACTATGGATGGTACCTTCAAAAGCAGTCAGTATTGGTCTCACTCTGCTTCCAGAGTTTCACTGCTGACCTCAGTGGTAACAGAAGCATATCAATGCTGTGAAGTCTTCCCTCTCACTGCTTAGGGATGAATTATTGTTTTGCTGCTTTGAGAAGCATCAACACCCATGAGGATTCTGCAAAATTTCATGAAGTTGAGCTGTTCTGCATATTTTGAAATTCATGACAAAGTGTTTTGCTGAATGCAAAGTGGGCTCTTGTAAGATTTTTGGTTTGGAAAAGGAATCTTTCATCAGATTTTCAGTTTACTAGCCCCACCTCTCTCTCAACTCTAATTTTGTCTTGCCAAAAATGGGACCTGATTCCTCGGGAGACTGAAAATAGGATACAGCTTTTCATCTGAGTGCCACACTGGTTCAAAACCAACCCCAGATCAGTAATGACCTCTTCATTAGATCAACTGAGATTGTCCAGTGGTCTATGATTTGCTGAGTGTCAGTCGTGTTCCTAAAGGGTAAGAGTTACACATCCAATAATTAGATGTTGGCAGTCTTAGCAGACTGGTCAAGAATTAAAGTATAATCAATCAGATTGAATTTGCCTTCACCCACCCCCATGAAGATATTCCCTTCCAAGTGCCTCCTAATATGTTGTTACCTACCTAGATATGGATACTATCTATCCATTGATGGTGCAAAATATCTTGAAAGACTTCCATTGATTGTTTTGGATCAGTACCTAAATCAGCAGAGAAGGAGTCCTAATAATGGCTCAGCAGAAAATGTTGCTGTACAGCGAGATGACGAAAGGTGAGAACCCCCCAGAATATTGTGGATAGAATTGCCAAACAAAATCAGCCATTTATATTAAGAAAAACTAGGAAATGAGGTACATACATATGACTGTTTGGCACATGCCAATGGTCTTGACTTATGTCACTTCACATTAGCGATGAAAGATCTGAACTGTCTGCATCTGACAAAGTGGGTATTCACCCACGAAAGCTCACGCTCCAAAACGTCTGTTAGTCTATAAAGTGCCACAGGATTCTTTGCTGCTTTTAATGTCTTTCTGTTAATATCACCAGCTTGCTGATGGCACAGGATTTTGTTGTTGTCCTTGTTTCAAGATTGTATCCTATACTCACTCTGTAGATGCATGTATGTGAGAGATGGCATTTAACCAAATGCCTAAAAGAAATGAACAAAACATCAGTGCTCATTTGCTGATGGGTTTTTTTCTTGCTATTCAATCACAGGGAAGAAATGGGATCAGATTTTAGTAGTATAATAGAATGTTAAATACCTAATGGCAGACCTTTGACAGATGGAGTAGAATACACCTACTGAATACTGACCACATTTCCTGTAAAAAAAAACTACCAGGTATGTGCCTCATGAATGAAGATTTGTTTGAAGTTATTTCTCTGATCGAAAGTAATAGAAACTAAATCTGATTTTAACTGTCACTCACTTTATATAAATTCAAGGTAGCAAGAAAAGTACAGAAAATAGCAAATCATTTATGGACTATTCTTCTCTGGGTTCTCCAGGAACCCATTGCATTTTGGTCCATGTAATCATGTGTGTCAGGACTTGACCAAGTATCACTAAAATGAATTAGGAAAAAAAAAATCTATGCGTGCCGCCTCACACATTTAACCTAGCTAATGGAAGGATGGCGGAGATGGGGGCTACTTCCTTTGTAATGCAGGCCTCTAAAATGTCATCACCATTGCTATTTTCTACAATGCCAAAAAGCTAAAGAACAGCTTGAATTTAAGAGGAAGTCCAATCAAAACAATAAATTGGTAGAACTATATGAAGAATTCATTTTCTTAAGGCTTCATTCTCTTGACTCCAGCTTCATCCTGTATGAAATGGACATGAATTGTCTCCCACTAATAAGTTTACAGATATTGCTTATGAAATTGGTTTTCAATCAGAAACAAGATTTTTTTTTTGGCATTACATGGATAAAAACCCTGTCATGCATCACAATTTGACTATTTGTAGTCAACAGCACCTCCCAAATACTGAAATCTCTACTAGTGCTAAATGTATTTGGCTGGACCTATTAAATCCACTGAGTTCTTTTCTAACCTACAGGAAATATTGATCTCTATGGAGGTGTGGGTTTTTATTTGTTGATTTTATAAATTTTTTTTGGTAATAAGAATGAACTTGTCATTTTCTTCTCAAGAAATTTTGTGATATGAATGGTGAATTATGAATAAGACTAAATTATAGTATCTGCTAAGTAAACAATAATACAGCCATCAGGAACACCAATGAAAACCTTGGCAAATGTCTGTAGTAATTGGTTTAACACATTTTACAAAGCTTCTTTATTTTTTCTTTTCTTGTCTGCACCATTGCAAGCATAGGAGAAATTCATAACAGTAATGTTGCATTCTCACTAGAGAGAAAGGGAAATTTTTCTCTTGCTTACTGGATCTGAGATATTTTTAGTCTCATAAAATGATAATTTTATTTTGTACTGGGTCAGTGCTGTTATTAGTTTCCAGAGATCACTTGAAAATAATGGACACAGTAGCCACTGTCAGTATGAAAATGGAGGAGGAGGAAACCAATGTTAAATGCCCCACAACATATTTGTTATAATTAATTATGCCTCTTTGCTGTTTGTGGTATTTCACTCAGCTGAAGTCAGGATTGAATCTGAATGATTGTGTGAAGAGAGTGGAGGTCATTATTAATGGTGATAATATTTTCCAGTAAACCTGGATCTCCACCCCCTTTGTGACCAGATCTCAGCAGAGGTTAACCTTTTCTATACTGAAGTGACAGATCCTCATGTATGACATCCATAAAATATTTGAGCTCCACTCTGATTGGCCTGGAATTGGTACTCGAGAGGAGCATGGCATCTTTCCCCATCCATGGCTGCACGTAAATGGAAGCACAGGCAGATTCTTGGAAACTGGCTAAAATCTTCAAACATATCAGTCCCATTCTCAAATGCAACTCAAGCAGTAAGGTGCTCAAGTCTCATTACCCAGGTCACCTTTGAAAATGGGACTTAACATCCTAAGTCATCTAAGATGCTTTTGAGAGCTTTCCTTCCCCCCAAGTCACCCATCTAGCTTATTTTGAGCATAACTTCCTTTAGGCAAGGACTGTGCCTTCCTCCCTGCTAAGCATGTTGCCAGTGTCCATAATAAGATAGTCACAAACTGGAGGGAATTCAGAGGAGAACAATAAAGAACTGTTCAGAAGCCCAGAGGGTTTGATTTATGCGGAATAACTACAGGCTAGGTCACCAAATGATGACAATTAGCATTATTCCTTAACAGTCAATGAAACCCATTTACACAAGCTGAATATCTGGCCCTAAAAAAAGCTCAACATTTGCAATTTGGCCAAGATGTTACATGGTGACAGTATGCACATACTAAAGATGCATAGCATTTAGGGTGTTAGGGCACTCCTAGATATATGCCTCCTGAGAACATTAAGAAAAAATATAGACTGATGACTAAGAAAAAAATGAGACTAACTCTCTGCAGATGCACTATTGTTTGTGTTTAATATTAAAGTCAAAACACTACAAATGTGCTGTGAGGACGTGCAACAGGGTCACTACCTCTAGGAGTGACCTCATATGCCATAGAGTGCCCTGCAGTATCCCTGTCTGAATGTCCTCATAGCAGGGTCCACCTCAAACTCCTCCACACAGGTCAGTGTTGGTGATACTGCTTCTCTGGCCAACTCACTAAACACATTTAACTCCTTCCAGGTTAAGGGGAGAAAGTCCAAACAAACATCTAAGCAAACAAAAGCTTCTTCTGCTCTCTGTGCCCCCAGGATATGCTTCAGACCATCTTCTGGGCTACCATTAAGTTCTTGCTCACTCTAGAAGCCTATGACTCCCTGCTCTTGACTCTTATTCCCAGGCCCCAGAGAGTTCTTTGCTTTTAGCTGAGCGCTGCCTTTCAGGGCTTTCTCCCTGGAGATCTTTTTTACCCCTAGCAGGTTTCATCTGTCTCCTCTCCCAGGAACCATCTCTTGGGACTTTCCTGCAAACCCTACCTCACAGCCTCTCATACGAGTCTACCATGCATTCTGAAGCTCCTCATGCTAACTGAATTCTCATTACCATTTTATCAAACTCAGGTGTCCGTTGTGCTGTCACCTGACTCTTACTCCCAGACTCTCAGGCTGGGAGGCTGTTAATTATAGCAAGGGTGGGGTTGGCCCTATTTCATCTTACAGGGGCCAGTCAGCCAGTGACGGGAAGAGAGACTTGCACTGACAGGGACATGGACCAGCTCACTTAATGTTTTAAAAACATTGGCCCTAAACTTTTTCCAAAATATGAACTGAATCAGACCTCAGGGCTGTCGGAGAAAAATGGAGTTCTCAGTCTCTGGTTGGGTGCAGCAAATTAGACATTATCTCTAGCAATTGCATGGAGGGAGAGAGCTAAACAGGTCTCTCTACAGGTAAACAATTACAGCAAGCATTTATACCTTTTGTTACATACAATAATGAGCAACAGCTGCATTTTGTTTACACATAGGTCATCCTGATATCTTTTTTCACATCTATTTAGACCCTCGTCTACATTCCATATTTATCTACACAAGGTCACAACTTCTCACACAGTTTTCCCCCCCACTCGCCTCACACAATCCTTGCTTCTACAAGTCTTGTATTATTAGGGTTACAGCTAGCCTGAGGTGACTGTTTTCATTGAAATCCTCTTCAAATCCCTGTCAGTTTTTGCTCTACTTCCACACACACTCCTTTTGTGCTTCTAACACAACATTTTAAAATCTCTTTACATCAAGCCTTGAATTTCAAATTCTATATCAAATGCTTCACCTTAGGGGTTTTAATTGGATGCAATGACAATGCATCATTACTATTATCACATCCTTTAACAACAATAAAAGCAGTAACATTCCCACAGTAATAACATGATGGGGTTGTTGTACAGTTTTAGTCACAAAGCACAATACATCATACTTAGTACATAAAGCAGACATTCTATAAGCTGTATGAAAGGCATTCTTTTCAACTTGATATATATTTTGAAGCATGTGAATTTGCCCTTGTACTTCAGAGATTCTTTGAACCTCTAGTAACAATGAAAGCAAATCTTGAAACCGATAAGGTACTAAACTAGTCCAGTTAAAGGGTATCTGGAACCTAAGGGCTACTTATAAAATTCTATCCACAGGCCAGTAAATAATGATTGCCAGCAGCAGTAGTGAGATTAAAATGAATATCTTGCAATGTGGTGGCTTCAACATACATACAGTTATTATTAGGTTGAAAAAGTAGGTGTCCTGTCAGGGTAGTTCCTTGTCCCATACCCTTCCAGCAAACGTTGTCATGAACAGTGACAACTTCTCTTGGCTTCAGTTTATGTACACTGAAGCTGGTGTGTGTGTGTTTCTAACAGACAAAGTGTCCATTGACTCCCTGTTCCTTTCCAAATGTTGGGTATTATTCTAGGGGCACAGACCATAAATCAGTTAAGCATACCAGGTGGTCTAATCTTCCAGATGTCACGGTGAATAATCCAGTCCCACATGCATCCTCCCCATGGACCTGGCAAGATTTGGTATGTGGGAGCCCACACCCCTCCTACTGGCCCATATGCTTGGAAGGAGCACTGTGAATG
The DNA here is from genome assembly GCF_003597395.2 of Chelonoidis abingdonii. Taxonomy (NCBI): domain Eukaryota; kingdom Metazoa; phylum Chordata; order Testudines; family Testudinidae; genus Chelonoidis; species Chelonoidis abingdonii. The sequence goes on from NC_133772.1 coordinate 11,013,589, forward strand.
TCCGCAGTTTCGCCCAGAAAATCTCCAAGTATGGCTCCATGGCCACAGATCATACGGTACTCCTGAAATGTCTGTAAGGGCAGTGGGCCACGCCTTATGCTCGAGATCACTCCGAATGGCCATTAGCTGGTCATTCAGGAAATCTTGGATTCTGAGTAAGCCAGATTCTACTCAGTGCCTTTCCAGCCTCAGTGATATTCAGTACCATCTCTGTTAAAACTTCTGGGTCATTGAACTAAGGACAGAACATGTAATTCACCCAGTCCTGCCTGTACTTGGGTTAGCTGTGCTCCAGAAATAAGGTCAGTGGTCTTTTCTAGTTGCCCCAATTTCTCTCCATGTTCTTGGCCCTTAAGAATATTCCAAATGGCTGCTGCACTATTGGTCCCATCTCATAGGGAGCTGGCCAAGTCCCTCTTCTTTCTAGAAGAAATAACCCAGGCCCTCTGATGTGCTAATCTAATGGCAGCCCCGCATGAGCAATTTGGGTATCTAGAGGTGATCTGGAAACTGGATAAGGGCAAAGTAAATTTGACAGTCCCTAGTGTAGTATTAATCACAGTCCATTGATATCCTAATACATCTCTCTTTGGTGTAGTACTATACCACATCTGTTGGTTGTACACCTTTATACACTTCCGGAAGACATTAATATTAATGGTATAAGAGGGCAGGTGTATAGTGCAATATAGTACAGGTTATATTATCAGTCACTGGTATAATTTCAATACAGGTAAAATTTCTGGTGGCAGAACAAACTCTTTGGGTATTTGTTTAATTATTCACTAATTGGGTGACCAAATAACGATAAGGGCCTCTTTCATCTAACACATTGCACACTCCAGGGACAGCCATCATATCTACTTCACTATAGAACCCATCAGTTTCAATTACAGATTCTTGGGGTTCATTTGTAGTGATATCATATACTTTTATTTCCTCTAAACAGTATTTTGCCACTCAATTGTTCGCTTATATGGGATATCCTGAACCTTAATATTTTTTTCCAAACAATATTTAAATAAATCACTAAAGTGTGAAGGCCTTAGCCACTTGTTTTTATCAAATATATGTCATTGTCTGTATTTGGATGTATTACAGGGTAATAGTGTAATGAAGGAGATGGCAGGGGCAGTGGCAACAAGGTGCCTTTGGTATTTGTCATTTAAAATCCAGTTAGGGAGGGCAACCACATGCTATAGGACTTATCCAAAACACAGGGCGCAGCCTATAGAATAAACCCCAACATCCAATCAGTACCACATTCCCAAGCACATGGGTCCCACAAATTTCTTCCTGCCAGTGTATAATTCTTTGTTTCTTCACTAGGGTCAGTTCTTAATGTCTTTTGTAGTCAGGAATTCTTGGACTTTGGCAATTTCAGTAGAGCGAGTATTCCTTCTTTCCTGAAGCAATCGTAGCTCAGCATCATACAGGGGAAGAGATTACCAGCACATCACCCTGTAATGGTTTGATTCTTCTAGAAAAATCCATAGGCACAGTAGGTCTGTCAGTGGACATGGAGAGGTTATTAGCACTTCACCTTGTCCTTTTTCCTTGCTGTCCAGAAGGCACAGAGAGCTAGAAGGAGAAATGGGGTAATCAGTAGAAGAATCCTCCCGAGGTGGAGGGGGTCTTTTTACAGTGAGAAGCATGGGTCCAGGCAGTCAATTCTTGGCACTTCACAGCGGTGTTGGTAGTTAGCAGGACTTAATAAGGACCTTTCCAGCATGGAGCCAAAGCAGACTTTCACTGGTGGACCTTACAGAGACTCAGTCTCTTGGTTTCAATGAATGGCAGGGCTGCTAGGGTCTTTGGGTAGCACTTCTTTTACCTGTGAGAAAAGAAGCCTCACACATTTCATTAATGCCTGGCAGTGTTTTTCAGATTTTACATCTGCTTGGGCACATTCAAGCCCCCCCTTTTCTTGGTTGTCAGCCAAGTCTTAGTTGAGAGCAGTGTCCTTGAATGGGGCCAGCACCTTATCTTGGACTGAGCTTGCTAGCTAATTTTTTTTCCAGTTAATTCGTTCTGTTTTTTCGTGGTCCCTTTCTTGGCTTCTTTTAACCTACAAAGGAAACTTCCACTCTTCACTCTTTCCCCCCCCCAACAATGAACACATACACACATTGCCATTATACAGTACATTAGTCTTATTATTCAATGTATGCCATACACCCTTCCAGTAAAATAACTATTACAGAGCTTTGGAGTAACAATCCCAGACAAGCCCCCAAATTGTTGGAGAAAAACAGTTCTCTCTCTCTGGTTGGGTGCAGCAAAATCAGATACTTCATTATCTCTGGTAATTGCATGGAGAGAGAGAGAGAGCTAAACAGGTCTCTCTACAGGTAAATAATTACAGCAGGCCTTTATACCTTTTGTTACATACAATGAGCAACAGCTGCATTTTGTTTATACATAGGTCATCCTGATATCTTATTTTTCACATCTATTTAGACTCTAGTCTACATTCGATATTTATCTACACAAGATCGCAACAACCTCTCACACAGTTCTCTTCCACTCACTTCACACAATCCTCGCTTTTACAAGTCTTGCGTTATTAGGGTTACAGCTAGCCTGACTCTTGCTCACAGAGGTGACTATTTGCATTGAAATCCCCTTCAAATCCTTGTCAGTTCTTGCTCTACTTCCACAAGCCCTATTTTCATTCTGGAAAATAGTTTGGTTATTTTTGTGATCATTTTGGGCCAGATGCTTAGCTGGGATAAATCAGTATAATTCTGTTTTAATTTCATCATAGAAACATAGGGCTAGATGACCTCTTGATGTCCCTTCTAGTCCATCCCCCCATGTTGAGGCAGGACCAAGTAAACCTAGACCGTTACAGATGTTTGTCTAAATTGTTCTTAACCTCCGATGAGGGGGATTTCCAAGGTAGGCTGTGATAGATAGAAAGTTATATAATTAGAACATTTTTCTTAATATCTAACCTAAATCTCCCTTACTGCATATTAAGCCCATTACTACTACTCCTACCTTCTGGGGACACAGAACAAGTGATCACCATCCTCTTTATAAGAGCCCTTAAAATAGTTTAAGATTTGAAGGGGCCTACACCTGATCACAATCTTTGTTACCAATCCATGCAGAAGTACACATGAGAAGAGTTGCCTCAGTTCACTTAGGAACTGAGAGGATGTTAGGTTTATTTATCTATTTATTTAATATAGCACGAACACCATAAAGGGAGATATTACACTATAGGACTTATTTTCATACTGCCAGTGCAAATACCCTGAGAATACTGTTCTGTTCATTATTTTGGCAGTAAGAGGAAATGTAGGTGAGTTTTGGCTGCATCTCAAGGCTAACAGGAAGGTTCTGGCAGGAACAATATAGTCTCACACTGTGTGCATCATAGATAAATAGAAGTTGAAAATGAAAAGACCTAGTATTAGGTCAAGTATCCATTAGCCCTCCTACTTCTGGCTGGCAGAGTGTTCAGTACAGTATATTCTGCAGTTTAATTCTGAGACCCCAATGGAAGTGGTGGGAGTCCAGCTACTAAAGAGAAAAGTTAGGTAGACAGAAGTCAGATTACTACATGCTTTATTAGATTCACCCCATTACTCCTCAGGTACCCCTGCTACCATGGTATGCCTAAGCATTGAATCACCTTTCCAGAGTAATAAGTGGTGACCCAAGTTCAAGTAATATACAATGTTACTGTTGTGAACACTAGATCGATATCATATTACATGTCAAATTACCTCACTAAGTACATGCAAGTGACAGGAGGTCCACAAACAATTAAGTTCCAAATTTAACCTCATCCTGACTTTCCAAGCCATTTTTTCCTCCCCTCACAGCAGCACAAAGAGAAACTTGACAGCAACCAGCCATCCAGAGTTGTTTACTCAAAAGCAACACAACTTCCATGTTATTATTAAAGAACCACTCCTGGTCTCCAAATCATTGCTTTTTCTTTTTAACCTGCGGAGAAAGCGGACTACAGGCTTTTGGTAACAGTTTGTTAACTAAGAAAGAGTTGAGTTGTTTCAGTGTGTTTGAGCAGTTCACAAACTGAATATTTGCTAATTGCAGTCAATTTTATATTTTTCTTCTACAGAATGTTTATAATCTGTTTATTCTTTGGTCTCTTGATTTTTACATCAAATGAGATTTATTGGGATAAGAAAGGGACAAAATAGTGAAGCAGATCAGTGTGGCACAGGACACATTCCTCTGCTGCGAGAGAATGAGGTATAGCAAAATAAAGTAGAAAGGAAAACAGATGCCCAGAGAGAAGTGACATGCCCAGGTTCACACAGTAAGTCAGTCTGTCAATTTAGCATTAGACCACATTCAGCTACCATAGCCCATACCATCTGAATTTCAGTTGTTAGGGTAACCAAAAAACCATGGAGAGCTATAACTTCATTCGAGTCTCTAGTCAGAAGGTACTCATGTTAGAACAATGAAGCCCTAGATGACAGGTAGCAAGAAACATGGGAATTAAAATCTCTGCCTTTTAGAGAAGCTGTATACCAAAAGGATTTACAGCTTCAATAAAGTGATGCCTGAACATTTTGTATTGGATTCTGTAAGTACAGGCTGAATTTCCCCTCTTCCCCCCTCTCCTCCCCAGTGTGAAATTGTATATAGAGATTTCATGTATGTGGTATTAGGATATGGTTTTGGGGATTATCATCAATAACTGAATTTTAAGTTTGGTCATATCTCTGTTGCAGGTTGACAGATGAGAATATTTTACACTCTCGTGTACCAAGGAAAGTTACAATTCCCCTCTAAAATGGGCAGCTATTCAATCTTATTTTCTGAGCATATTTCCTTGCTAGGCTGAAGGACAGCCATTGACTAAATAGTTCAGAGAAGCCTACTGCTTTAATCTTGGCCTGCCATCTGTGGTAAAGTTAAAACCCGAATCAGCTTTTGCTTTTACCCTTTAGGAAATCTGGCAGGTATACCTTCACAATAAGCTCCTGTCAAAAGAGCTGTCACTTCTAAAGAAGCTAACACTGCAGAATCAAGCTACTGGGCTCTGAAACCTATATTGTAAGGGCCCTGAAACAGAGGCCCTACTAATTGTTATGGCTCCTAGAGTCAAGTAATCATGGCTGTTGGTTATTCAGTGTGCGCCACAGTTGTGGCTCTCATGAGTGCTTCTATCTGATCTCTGGTAGAATTATATTTGAGGCAAATATATTTGGTTTCCCTGAAGTTTGCATGTTGTTGTGTTTGGATGCAATTTTCCTTGTAATATCACTTCTACACCATAGCCAACACATGGTCTCAAATTTTAAGTACACTTAGTGTAAACCAGAGGTGAAAAGGCTAATTTCCCCCCCACACACACACACATACTCACAATTTAACTTTGCCGTTAAATGTTATTTCTCTCTGGTGGGGGTAGAGTTGAGATACAAATTGTTGTTAATTTCTCTTTCCAGCTTGATCCATTGATCACGTTTCCCCTTGTGTGGCCATAGTCATCAGATGAGAAAAGCTTTCGTTTACTACCAGGTTCAGCTACATTCACACTGTAAGCCTTGAGGTAATGGGTTTTAACTCAATCGTTTGAGTCATTCAGTCCCCCTGCAAACTGTTTGTACCAAGGAAAATACTTAAAGGTCATTTCACTGTAGTCCTTCCCCTGCCCTTGTCACAACATGTGTTGCCGTATTAGTAAGAGGGATAGAAGTGTGCAATTTGAAGACACCTGGAATCAATAATACATCTTTTGTTCTGCATTGGTACAGCACCTAGCACAACTGGGTTCTGGTCCATCACTAGGGCTCTTATGTGCTACAGTAAACCTACTATTAATGATAATAAAATAGTTTTCTAGCTGAAGGGAAAGAACCAAGCCATGTGTCCTTCCAGTCTGCTTTTGGCAGAAGTAAACTGTTTCCCATAGTCAAATTAAAATGCTAGGAAACTTGGTCAAGATTTCCTATTCTGTTGCTTAGTTACTCTTCTCCTGCCTTGAATTTCAGAATTCACCCTTAATTTAGCTTCTCATTTTGGGAATCTTGGGTTTGACTGTTTTCAGTCGTTGTTTTGACCTCCTGTTCAGAACAGTTTGCTTAAGATCTTTGACAAAGCTCTCACTTCTTGCTCTCTTTATAGAAGAAACCAGAGTAGGTGACTAAACATTTAACATTCTGGCACCTCAGTTATTTCATTGTACAAGAGCCTTTTCCTAGTAATCAGTGTCTGAACTCAGTGGAAATGGAACTTTAATTTGCCACTTGGAGCATGAATCAACAAAGCATTATTCCTAGCACATCTCCTCCTTTGTCAGACCATTTCACTTGTTCTGCTAGTTCAGAAAGATTGAAAGCTCTATCTCTCAACCAGAATTACACCAGCAAGATATCCTTTTGTCAAGCTCGGTGTTAGATCTCTCCATAATTAATGGAAATTTGAAATCCTTAGCTTCTGGCATGTACATGTTGTGAAGATACATAATTGCTTTATAATTCCTGCAAGACCACTCGAATGGCTTACAAATGGGGAATCCGGGTCGGATTGCAGGAGGCAATCACAACTTTTGCTTGGTGCCTTTTTCGCATTCCTGCCTACATACAGCTGCCCAGCCATCTGTTCTACAGTCCAGCTAGCATCCACCATGAAGTAAAATGAGTCCTAGTGAATCAGAAGCTGTGCTTCATTTGACTAAATTAGTTGGCACACCCAATATTGTCATCTTGGCAAGCCTGATTCAAAGGACTCCAGCCCACCTTCAGACATTTTGCAGGAGTAGCAGAGTTGGCTGAATACCAGAAAAGCTGATTAGACAAAAATTCTTGGGTGAAGAAATGGCAAAACTAATCAACTTGGGTAAAAATTACCTTTCTACAGGGGGCTAATGCAAGGGGTATGCACCAATTACATCCCACTTCAGCTCAAGTGAGTCCATAAAATAGGACTTAAGAGTTACAAAAGCCTTGGGCTAGCCTGCACAGGAGAGTGGGGGAAGGGAGGTGGATTTCAGCCCTAATGAATTCACTGATTAGCATGTGACCAGGGTTGACAAGTAGGTAGGGTTAGCATTTAGCATGGAAAAAATCTGACCTTAAAGCAGGGAGATGTACTATGGATGCGTCCGTAGTACATGGACAGGAGACAACTTTTTGCTCTGAACTATTAAGTTGACATTATCATGGGTAAAAATACATATGGCACACAGAGCTGTTAAAGATAAACATTACACAAGGGGAAACTAGGCATGCAGTGTGCATTAACTGGATGAATTAGCAGACCAACCCATGATAAGCAGTTTCATTAGCCTTAGTTTCATGAAACACTCCTGGCTACTGTAAATCCTGTTTGGAGCATATTGGCACCCTGCCAGGAGGTGTCAGAACAGGGTGCGTCCTCACAACTTTCAGTACCATGTTGTACTGAGGACTGATCAACATTCCCTATAGGGCAACCTTGGGCTATCAACAGTGCATCACACTGCACTAAGTGGGAAGGACCAGAACTGGGGTCCTGGATTTTTTTAAACTAGTTAGGAGCTAGAAATACTGCAGAAGCAGCACACAGGCTTGGGGTAGGAGGACCAGGAGAAAGCATGAAGGAGGGTGCAGCTAGGAGTGATTCCTAATAGTTCCCTTCCTCCCCCACACCCTACACTTCTGTCAATTCAAGGGAGCATAGCGGACACTCCTCACAGCCCTACTTGGCCAGATGTGTTTTGAGGATGATAGGAAGCTACTTACGACTGGATCTGCCTTATCAAAGAAAAAAAGTAATGCTGGAGGAAATAGTCACAGTATAGGTCTTCCTTAGGACTCCTATATTCACACAGGCTCCATCTCATGCAGGAGTCAGATCTGCAAACCCATCATGCCAAAGAAAGCACTTGAGTGATTTCTCTGCTCAGAGGTGCATTAAGGCTCTGAAGCAACGTGGTGGCCAAGTATGAGAAGCTTCAACTCACATATACTGGTGTGGAAAGAGTGTTTTTGCCAGCCTAATTCAAAACCAACATGCCTCTGCTGAGCATTTCCCCCCCCAGCATGCTAGGTTGTAACAGGTGGTGGCTGGAGGTACTAACATGACCTCACTCTGTCCTTGTCACTGCCATGCTTCCTTCAGCCCCAGTTCCTTCCTATGGAGGATGAACCTGTTGCAACTTAGACTGTGCATGGGTCCTGAAAGTCCTGCATGAGAGTCACTGGCATGTGGACTATTTGCATTTGAGACTAATAAGGAGCTACTTAGAGACACCAGGTGGGCGAGGTAAGATGTTATTGGACCAACTTCTATTGGGAGAGAAGCTTTACAGAGCCCTTCTTCAGCTACTTGCCTCCTTAAGTGCTGGTCTGGGTTGGATCCTTTTCTCCATCCATCCTCAGCTGTCCCACATGTGCTACAAGTGCAGTCTGATATTTGGAACTTTCACTGTAGTCAGAAAAAAAACTTGGTTTTTAATCAACAACCCTGAATTGTAATTCTTTATGGCAGTTTTGACTCCATAGATTTTCCAGTGTGATGTAAAATTTAAATTTTAACCAAAATTTTCTCAGTTTAGCTTACTAAATTCCTGCTTGTTTCCTATTTGTTTCCCCCCTAACTTTCCCAGGAAGGCAAGATATTTCCTGTTCCCATTTATCAGCGGATGTTCCAATCTGCACTCTGGTAAGCAGCCAGTAACGATCCTGAATCTTACCAGATTTGGTACACAGATTAAATTGGAGCATTTGAAGATTTCTGCTCTAGTATGTCTCCACAGAGACTGCAAGCCAAGGCTGCTATATTTGTATGTCCTTGCATGTCTGTCAGTAACCCTGACCTTAGTTTTGTGAGCTTGGAAGATATTTCAGCCTGGGTGCCAATTTAAAGGTCTCTGGGACTCGCCTGAGTAAAATCTGACAGCCATGACATATTGTGGTGGATTTATTGTGAAGAAAGGCATAATCCTTTGAGTCAGACATTTAAATCTGTCCTTTAAGATCTGAGATGTTATGTACCTATACATGTGCTGGGTAGGAAGAGAAAAAAGGACTCTTAAAAAGAAGAAAAGGAGCCCAGACCTGCAGGCATTAAAAGAAAGGCCATTATACCTTAAAATTGCCTTCTAAGTTTGGCAGAGCATGGGGTTGGGAGGGGTGGGGTGGTGTTACCGGCCCGTAGGGAAAAATCCTGGTGTATACATTAAGAGCAACTGTAAACATTGGTATCAGTGTTAAGATTCAGTGTGCAGGACACTATTAGATGGTAACAGGCAGTGATAGTAGGTAGGAAGGGTAATAAATGATCATGATCATGAAGAAAGAAGGGAAATCTGTGTGTAGCTATAAAAAATTTGGAGAGAAAGGAGCTAAAGGAAACTCTTTAAAATTAGGATGAAGAAAGGAGCCAAGGTCTTTTTTTTGGATTTTCAGAGAAGAAATTCAGCCTTCAAAAATGTATGTTCACATCTATACATGCAGCCCCTTAAATGCACACCTCACTGGGTAAGTAGGTGTGCAGTTTGTTTTCACAAGTAAATACAGGCTTGTCGATGCACAATTTTTTTCACATTAAAGTTTAACACCTACATTTTTGGAAATTAATGGGAATCTCTGCAGCCTTTCTATTCAACCATCAGCCATTCTGTTTTCTTCTAGGATTTTTTAGAAGACAGCTTTGTCAGCACTTTGAAATTTCATAGCTGTGAATAATAGTCTCATGAAGGCTGATTCTGCTCTCCTAATCCCACTGTAAATCAGGAGTAACTCCATTAGAGTCAGAGTTACACCAGCATAAAACTGATGCAGCTGACAGCAGAATCCAGCCCCTTAGTCTTGTCAGGACTGACCAAGTACAATCTTTGAACAAATCAGCTTTTTAATTTAGGAGTGTGGTGGGGCGCCTCCTGGTGGTTGTCCAGGGAATTAGCTCTTTTCCAGCTCCATAGTGCCCTCTGCTGGCTGATGTCTTGCCTGTCACTGGCCCCCCTGCATCACTCCTGGACCGTGGTGCCTCTCTACATCAGGGCTTTGTCCTAGCAGTAACCTGCAATCTGGGTCTCCCCTCCCAAGGGAACCCCCAACCATCTATTCCCACCTTGCCTCAGTGGCTACTGCCAGTACCCATCTAGCCCCCACTCACTGGGGCAGACTGCAGTCTGTAAATCACTCGTCAGCCAGAGGGGTTAGGACCTGCTGCCTTTTCCTATGTCTGGGCTGCACTTCTGCAATCCTAGTACCTGCTTTAGGCCTGCAGCCTGGGTTTTTTCCCCCCCACAGACTGGAGCTCCCCAGCCCTCCTCCACTCTAGGTACCCTCCTCAGCTTCCCAGGCGGCCAGGTCCTTCTCTCTCAGGAGCTAGAGAGATGGTCTCTCTGGCCCTCAGCCCTCTTATAGGGCCAGCTGTGGCCTGATTGGGGCATGGCCCCACCTATGGCTGCTTCCCCCAATCAGCCTAGCATTTCCCCACTCCTACAGCTCTCTCCCAAGGCTGTTTTAAGCCCTTCAGAGCAGGAGTGAGGTGACCACCCCACTACAAAGAGGCATGTTTACTGACCATAAAATGCTTTGACAGTGAGGGCCTCCTGACTGTACAACCTACATGGAGATATAGTTCATCCTTAATTTTTCACATTTAATCAGTGTTTTCCTCAGCTGTAAATGGCCCAAACTTCTAATTCTCACTTCAAGATTGTTTTATTAAAGCATTTTACAAACCTGTTGAATTTTGTGCACCGGCCATTACTAATCACTCCCAAGCTATAGCAAAAGAGCATGGGCAGACACCTATAGTCACTTGACTATACTATAAATTAAGTCAACAAGTAAAATGGTCAGAGAAAGACAGCGTTTTTTTTCTGAATCTGTTTGCATGATTGTCATGGTATAAAACCCTACTCTGAACCTTAGAGTCCAAAAGATGGGGTACCAGCATGAATTCCTCTAAGCTTAATTACCAGCTTAGATCTAATAGGCTGCCACCACCCAAAAGTATAGTGTTTTGGGACACTTCTGACTCCCACATCCTTCCCTGGGGACCACAAGACCCAAACCCCTTGAGTCTCACAACAAAGGGGAATAAGCCATTCCCCCCGCCCTTTTCTTCCTCCCAGATCTTTCCCTCCCTGGGTACACTAGGAGATCACTGTGATTCAAACTCCTTGAATCTTAAAACAGAGAGGAAAGTCCCTTCCCCCCTCCCCTTTTCCCCTCACCCAGACGCAATACAGATTCAAGCTCCGTGAATCTAAAACAAAGAGGAAATTCACCTTCCCCCCCTCCTCTCTCCCCCTTCTCCCACTAGTTCCCTGGTGAGTACAGACTCAGTTCCTTTGAGCCTTAACAAGGGGGGAAAAAATCAATCAGGTCTTTAAAAAAAGAAAAGCTTTTATTAAAAGAAATAAAAAGAAAAAATTATCAATGTAAATCAAGATGGAATATTACAGGGTCTTTCAGCTTATAGACACTAGAGAGAAGCTCCCCCCCTAGCACAAATACAAAATAAAAACTTTCCAGCAAAATACAAATTTAAAATTCTACCAGCCATATACACATTTGCAAATAAAGAAAACAATCAAAAAAGACTAAACCACCTTTCTACTTGTACTTACTACTTAAATAGAAAATTAGAGAGCCTGTAGGTATGTCCGGTCACTCTCAGAACCCAGAGAGAACAACGGACTAACAAACACAAAATAAAGACTTCTCTCCACTGAGATTTGAAAGTATCTTGTCTCCTAATTGGTCCTCTGGTCAGGTGTTCCAGTTTCACTCCTTGTAACCCTTTACAGGTAAAAAAGAGACATTAACCCTAAACTATCTGTTTATGACAATGATGAATGCTTTAGCTATAGTGTGACACTTGTGTTGAAGAGTGTCAGTAACTTAAATCCCTACAGAAAAAAAAAAAAAAGTGTAGAAATTTGTAGGGAATGTACATAGCTAATTCACGTTCTCCTGCAGAGAGCCAATTCCAATGAACCTGTAGGCAATCAGCTCTACTCAGTGATCACCACAACAGCATATAGAAAGCAGATACATATGAACATTTTGCAGTTATTACACTACTATAGTTAATTAACTTGTTTATTGTAGAATACATGGCATCTCACATTGTAGCACAACAGAGTGCCAGTGCTACCTTACAACATGAGGTAATAGGGATTAACTGTTGCATTGACTCTAGGAACTGGAGCACTCTAGGAATGGGACAAGCAGCTTTATGTTACATTGCCTTCTGTAATTGCACTGATTATCCTTTGCCTGCCTTAAGCAGCATTGCTGGGATTGTGCTGAGAGCATGTGCGTCTCTAGGGATAAGAGGCTGAATCCCTTTGAAACATGAACTTTTGTAGGAAAAAAGGAATTTGCCACATCCTGGCCCTGTGGGAGATGTCTCTTCCTCCCCCCATGAACTACCATGGTGGACAAATAGTGTGCTAGAACTCATAGTCACTAAGTTCCCTGTAAACTGCGTGGCCATGCAGCCTATTTAGCACCATGCAGGTGCTCAAGGAACTCGCCCAGGTACAAGTGCCTCTCCCCAGCCCTGACTCTGCTGCATCATGGCCCAGGCCAGCCCCAAGCACAGCACCCTAGGCCCAGGTGTGGACAAGTCACCTGGACCTGCTGGGGCTGCGTGGCCAGATTGCGCCCAGTCACGGTTGGGCCCTCCCCGAGCATGAATCTGCTAGGGCCAGGGGAGGGGTGCCTATCTTGCAGCCCCAACCCCAGAGCTGCTGCAGCAGGGTGAGGTGCCCCAGGTGCTGCTGCAGGGAGAGCGCTAAGGGGGAGTCCTTTCTCCACACTGTAGCCCAAGCACCCTCCTGCACCCCAAATCCCTCATGCCTGGCCCCACCCTGAGCTCTCATCCCCTGCACCCAATCCTCTGGCTCCACCCCAGAGCCCACACTCCCACAGCTCCCCAACCTTCTGCCCCAGCCCTGACCCCCCCCCCAGCCCACACACACAGTGAACCCTTCAGTCCCACCCCCACCCCCACCACATGATTTGTTATGTGCACTGATATGAAGATGATGTGTCACACATCACCTCCATATTGGCGCACATAAAATTCATTCCACACACAGCTGGGAAAAATTAGAACACTAGTTCATCAGATAAAAATGTCACAGGGTGGGAGGTAGGCAAGTTCATCAGGTATACACATTCAGCTAGCAGGTGCTCTCCCCACCCCAATTCTACCCTTAAGGAGGGATGCAAAGACTAACTGGATCCCTTTTCCTTTGTGCTAGCTATCATCATGATCAAATGTAGTGCTTATCCCTCCTACAAAGTAGGGATATTGGTAACTTTGCTCTTCCATCATACCTGTCAGCTGAGAATCTGAAAGTACTTCACAAACATTTGGTAACAAGCTCCCAAATTATTTTCTCAAAATCAACTTTGGTTTGAATGCAACAGGGAATCAAAGCATTAGTGGCCCGCCATATGCCCATCAGTTTTCTGCAAAGCTTTGCATTCATCCTGGACATCTGCAAAGAGGCAGCTGGACTAGCTCCAAATTTATACTGAGCTCAACTGGAAAAGTTGCATGGGAAAAGTCATGTCGCAAGCCATATTCCTAGTACTGGTGACTCAGGGAATCAAACATCAACATGTGACAAATAAGCCAAAACAATTGAGCCGAAAGCTTGCTAAAGTGGTGAACAAAAATCATATAGGAAAAACAATACATTGAAACCCAGAATTATGAGCGTTTTGCTCATAATTTCACGGTGACTTGGGTAAATAGTATTACTTCCATTCTTCAGATGGAGAAATGGGAGGTCCACAGAATGGAAGTGATTGGTTTACGGTCACAGTGAGTTAGCTGTTTTGTCAGCAATTTCCTGCTCTCAAAGAAAACTGCCAAAATGATTTAGTAACGTACAAACAGAAATTGATACCTTCCCACAACTGATTTATAAGTCAATAACGAAGTGTTGTAATTAATGCATCTTCAGTAGCATAAGGCCAGGAAGATATCAGGTTTTGCCAGAAAAAATTATTCAATGAGGCTGCAGATGGGGCCATTTCTGTTGGGTTTAGTGAACTATTGAAGCAATTATGTCCATTTCATTTCTGCTTAATCTATCCATTGTTTAAACATATATTTCTTTCACTTGACTGGTCACAATTTACAGTAAGGTTCCATTTATAAATTTTAATAAATGATTAATAGATGTTCATAAATAGGTAATCAGTTTGAATTTGTTATAAAATCCAATGGTTGGTTAAACCCATGGCTTATAACTATTGGTGCCTTTATAACCATTTATACCACATACTGCTCATGGTCTGTAACCTGCTTATAATACCTATTATTTAACAACCTTTTATAAAATGTTTATACGTGGAACCTGAATATACAGGTCTGAATCCAACAGGAAAGATTCTCCACTACCCTGTATTATGTATTCCCATTTACAAGGCTTTAGGGTTCTGTGTCATTTGGAACTTATGAATTTTTTTACCCATTAACTCAAAATTCTCCTACTCTGCAGGAAATGTCCCCATAAGGTGGAAAGTGCAAGGCAGTGGAGAATCAATCCATGAAAAAATCTGAGGTTTTGAACTGTTGTATCAAAAAACATTTTAGTGTATTCTTGGATTTGCCCTTTTGATATGTTGGCTATAAAAGTATCCGAACACTTATCATAATGTTGTAACACCACATGAGTCATTTTGCAATCCAGGCTAGGATGCATCCTGCAGATCTAGTCTTTTTTTCCACTCATCTTTTAGACACAATATTAATGTTCTCGTCAAAGATGAGGTTGAATCAATAAAAAAGTGCTCTAATATTAATTTGTGCCCAGAGATTCTAGCATTTCATCTACTTCTGCAGCTGTTGAGGTGAAAAATCCAAATGGATTGCATGTAATCATGTCTATGTGCTGATTTTTGAATATTTATTTTACCGTAAACAGTTATTTGGATGGAACTGTATGAAATGCAAAATTTTATTGCATTATTTCTCCCCCTCATCTCTCCCCATAAACAATGAAACCTGCATTAATGGACATCCCAGCATTCACTGGCCTAAACTTTATCTCAAAAATTTCACCACCACTCTTCACCCTTATCTGCTATTGTCAGCTTCTAAAATATTGACTGAAATGCAGGGGCCTTACAAAATGGCTAATTAACACAAGCAGTCAAGATAGAACTGAATGTAAAAGACAATTTTACAAGGGAAATTTTGAAAAATATTAATTCCCATGAAAATGTTGACAAACTGAACAATTTTACTGAAACCCCAGAATTTCTATTCACAAGGTTTTTTTTCCGCCCCTGTAGAAAATTCTGAAAAACCATTTGACTAAAATGAAAAATCTGCCATTTTTGGCCAAAAAAATTGTGTAGATGAAACATTTCAACCTCCTCTAGTCACAAAAATCAGCATTTTAGTTTTAAAAGTCTTTTTCTTTTTCCCCTTCCCCATAGTGCCTACAGTATCCAGTGACTTATGAATGAAGTTTGTGCTATGTAGAATGCGTGTTACTCTTGTCTAGAGATTAGAGGTTTATGGTCTGGATTTGGTTTGCTTCTTGACTGCTAGTCTGCTGGAGGTAGGTTCTAAAACAAGTCCAGCTCATTGTATCTGATAATGCACTTGTAGAAATTAACATTTAGGGGGAAAACCAACAACGCTGAGATTTTCAAAGGAGGCTGAGGAAGGTGAGAGAGTTAGTCACCAGTTTCCTTTGGATATCAGTCTAGATGTCTTCTGACAGCCTGATGTCAGACAAGATACTGGACTAGATGGATCATTGGTCTTACCCAGTATCGCCATGCTTATGTTTGGATAGAAAAACTTTAGCAAAGTTAAAACATCCCTGAGCCATCCTGAATGGAAGGAAACAGGTCTTGTATCTGCTCAGCTCTTAGAAGTTGAGAACTGTGCTCACCTAAATACCATCACAGCTGTTTTGTTCCAGATCATCAAGGAATGCTTTGTGGATTCACTTTTCCCAAACTTGGCCACTGCTGCAGGCTTAGTGGACTAAATGCTGATAGACTGTATGCACAAACAGATAGGTAGCTGTTCAAGATACCATTTCTTTCATATGAGCTGGTGTTCAGAAATGGATTGATTTGTCAATTAGAAAACATGGAGCCAAATTCCACAACATGATTACACAGTCATCACTGGAGTTACACCAGAAGTTAATTTGACCCATTCAGTATGTGTCGTTTCACTAGTTATCCAGTCCTTTTAGATGGTTAAACATATCAAAATAGGTGAGGTTGTCCTTGGTAAATACTTGGCACTTTCCATAGTGGCAGATGGTGAACACAGACATCATTGGTTAGTTAGAATCAAGGCAAAAAGCTGAAGAAAAGACTTCAGGGGCATGAAGACAATGAAAATCAGGCATGTGAGAGATTTCAGTAAAAAGCTCCTGTCATAGCATTTCCTCACAGATCTGAACCTTAGAGTTCAGAAAATGAGATACTAGCACATGAATCCTCTAAGCTTAAATTACCAGCTTAGATCTGATAGCACTGCCACAACCCAAAAATATATAGTGTTTTGGGGCACTCTGACCTCCCCAACCTTCCCTGGGGACCCCAAGAACCCAAATCCCTTGGGTCCTTAAAACGAGGAGAAATAAACCATTCCCCCTTCTTTCCCCCTCTCAGACTTTCGCTCCCTGGGCTATCCTGAGAGACTACTGATCCAAACTCTTTAAATCACAATACAGAGAAGCATGTCCCTTCCCTTCCACAAAGAGGCAAACAGGTTCAAGGAAAGAGAGAGATTCTACTCTCCCCCTCCCATCTCCCCCACCAGTCTGGTGAGTTATCTCAATCCCTGGGATCGAAACAAGGGAAACAAGGAAAAAAATCAATCCAGGTTCTCATAAGACTCTTTCTAATAAAGAAAGGACAAAAGTAAAGAAGGTTATCTCTGTAACTTCAAGAGATGTAAATATTACGGTCCTTATAGTTACAGACCCAGAAAAAACTTTCCTCCCAGTACCATTACAAATCAAATATTCCAGCAACTACACATAAAAAGGGAACCAGCCCGTCCCAATTGCAATAGGAGTAAAACAATCAAAAGCCTAACACCTGTTTTTACTACTATTTGACAGAAACTTGAGAGCTGTAGTAATGTCTGGTCTCTTCAGACCCCCCGGGGAAGAAGAACAACACAAAAGCTTCCTCCACCCCAAATTTAGAAGTATCTTGTCTCCCTGATGTGGTCCTCTGGTCAGGTGTTTTTACCCTTTCCAGGATAGAGAGGGCATTTACCCTTAACAATCTGTTTATGACATGCCCCCCAATCGCAGACAGTGGGGAACCTCACTGGCTGTTGATTTCTTCTAGAATTAAAATAACGATTATACAACACAGGTATCTTTAACTATACTACTAAGTATATAACTAACAGACTTCTACATTTTAGAACACTTTAACTGATGGATTCTGGGAACTTTACGAGAGAGTGCATAAGGTCCTTTGTTAGAAGTCCTGAATGTGTTTGAATTTCAAAATCAAAGTTGGAGAGCTAAACTCCATCAAAGAAGTTTTTGTTTGATTCCCTTGGCAGGATGAAGCAACTTTAGCGCAAGCAATGGTCGTTTGTAGCTGAGAACGCCATCCCAAACGTTATGGGCGTAGCTTTTCCAGGCGTATACATGGCGTAGCATTCCTTTTCATGATTGACCAGTGACTTTCCCTCTCAGACAGTTTTTGCTGAGAAACAAACAGGATGGAAGTTGATCCGGTCCTTTTGCATGAGAATTTGCTCCTACACCACACTCACATGCATCTGTCGTTTACTAGGAATGGCTTTCAGAGGTCCGGGGCCCTGAGCACAGGTCAGGACATGACTGGTCGCCTTAAGTTGGGGTAAAGACCTTTTGACATCATCAGTCCACTTTAAATGCATCTGGTTGGGTCTTTTGGTCAGGTCGGTCAGTGGGGGGCGCGATTTTGGCTTTGTGTTGGTATACAGATCGCCTGTAGTACCCAGCCAGCCTAAAGAAGGATTGGACCTGTTTCTTTGACTTTGGGACAGGCCACTTTGGATAGGCATCCACCTTGGCCTAGTGAGGGTTTATGGGTTCCTTGACCACCTGGGGTCCAGGGTAGTCACTCTGTTTTGGCCTATTTGACACTTTTTAGCTTAACCAGATTTAGGTCTGCCTGACTGATGTGCTCAAGACCTTTTCCAGGTGTTCGGGCCATGAATATCCAAAAATGGCCCAATGCATCGAGGTAGGCAACTGCTATTTTCCCAATCCTGCTAGTAGACGATCTACCAGCTTTGGAAGGGGCAGGTGCATTTCGCAGCCGAAAGAAGCACATTAATTCATACATCCCTATGATAGGTGATGATGTATGACCTCTTTGGGCAGGTTCATCTAGCAGGTACTTTGCCAGTACCCTTGGTTAAGCAATTGTAAGAGATGAACTGGCACGTCCCAACTTTTTTCGAATAGCTCATCGGTGCATGGCATTGGATAGTTGTCCGGACGAGTTACCGCATTTAGCTTACGGTTAGTCACGCAAAGTATTTCCCCATCTGCGTTGTGGGTATTCAGAACCACTGGAGATGCCCATGCACTGGTAGATGAGCGTATTATACCATCTGTAGCATGTTCTGGATTCTCCGTCTATAGAGCAGCTTGGGCAATGAGGAGACATCCGGTAGGTGGGTTCTAATTGGGTGGCATTACCTGTGTCAATGGGTGGTATTGCCTGTTCAGTCCGTTTGTGGGTGGCTGAGAACAATGGGCGAGCTAGTGCACAGCTCCTTGATTTGTTGCCGCTGCAGACAGTTCCAGGGTTGTCGGAGATTACTTTTCCACGCCACCGTCTTTTTTCCCTTCGTAGTAGACACCTTCAGGGCCATCAGCATATCTCCCTGAGCTGTAACTGACAAACCTGTAGGTCATCTGGAAATACGAAGAAGTTGGAGATTAACATGGTACACTTCCTGGGTTTTAGGGAGGAATTGGGAAATGCTATGAGGTAGTTACACACCCAGGCGCTCTTGGATCATGTGCCCTTCCCGGATGCTTCATTTGTCATGCTGCTGGCAGTCTCAAGACCATAACCTGGTCTCTACCTTGAAGGAATGCTCTCTGGTATTGTCTATTCATGACGGCCTTTTGCTCTTCCTGAGCATCCTTTAGGTTTTTGTTTTAGCAAGGGCTAAGGTGTTCGGAGGGTGCTTTGTAGGTTGCTTACACAGTCCAGATATTAGTCCCTGGAGGGAGGCGGAACCCTCCAGTTGGCTGCTTCACCAACTGGTAATGCCCATTAACCTCATGGCCATACACAAGTTCAATGGTGGTGAAACCCATAAACTAGGATGTAGGTTACAGCCCTGTAAGCAACAGAGACTCAACTGCTAACACTAAGGTCCCATCGTTGGAGTGCTTCGTTCACGATTGACGGTCATGGCCCCAAAGATTCCATTCAAAACCTTTCGACCAGGCCATTGGTTTGATGTGTGGTACAGGGGCTGGTACCACAGTCCGTTTCACCCATGAGTTTCCCACGTTCTTTCATGTTGTCCCTGCCCAGGAACTATTGTGCCGATCTCCGTAGAGGATATCACGAGGGCAAGACTACGCTGGGCAAAAAAGTACGGTTAGGGCCTGGCCGAAGTTTTAGCCTGGTGTTGCTTATAGCCAGCTACTGGCTTTCCAGCCATGCGGGTAGCACAAGTCACGCAAAGTCAGTATGTTACTGCCTTCCTCACTGGGCGTCTTTTTGGCGAACCAGGAGGCCTAGAATATTCCACAGGCTTCCCATCGCTGATCTGTCGGACCTCAATTGATGGGCGCATTGTGCGATGGGGAGAGGGGCCTTGACCTGCGTCATGGGCTGTCCCACTCTGGCACCTCACAAGACCAGACTTATTCTGAGTGCACGTCTGCCGTGCGCCGCGATCCCATCGTAGGGAAACTTCCACCAAATCTAGTCTTGGTTCTGTTCCCCAGGCGATGCGCGCCTAGGATGATCATGGGCTAAGCTTAAGAAGCTTTCCCCTGTCGACTTAGTTGACGAACACCAACTGTTTTTGGCGGCTGCATATCTCTCTGGTGTCACCACAGTAAAGATACTCTTCTGTATAAAACCAAGTCCTTGGTCTATGAAAAACCAGGATCGGTTAGAACGAGTAGGAGGGAACGTGGGATGCTCGTGAGCTGATGCCAGCTTTACTAGAGCCGCTGTCAATCGGCTTTATCTGACTCCGCTCCTGGAATGGTTCCCTTGAGGCTCGGGACACAGTTTCTCCTGTGAGAGTGCTGGACTTAGGGGACTATGGTCCTCTGGAAGCCGGAGTGTGTAGGTGTGCCGGGGGCGGCGTGATGGCGGCGGGGTGGGTGGGGGGGGGGGGTGAGTTTCGGTTGCTGGTGTACGGCGAGCCTCTGACCGGCGGTGTGGCACCTGGATGGTAGGTTCAGCTCTGGGCTGGGAGCCTCCTTTGGCTGGTCATGGCGTGTTCCGTGCTTACTGCCATTCAGTGCTCGCTCCGGCCGCGCTTTGCGATTGGGGTTCCGCGAATGGGTTTGCATATTTACTTGCTTGCTGTGTTTGGTTGCTGTTCCAGTTCTGGGTCTGGGATGGAGATAACTGTGGGTTGTTCAGTCGGTTGGCAGGGAAATATCCGGGTCACTGCTCTTCTGGGCTCGTTCCGTAATAAGACGAGCCCTCTGTGGATGACTCTCCCAGGAACGGGTTCCTGAGAGTGCCTGCTTGGCTCCGGTCGTAACACTTCCACTTCTCTTGGCCCGCTTCACCTGATTGGTGCAGAGTTACCCCCAGTGCCAGCAGGATGGGGGATGGATCATAATTGTAAGATGCAAGTCACATTCTGACAGCTTCGTACTGGACGCGTTCGCTGCAGGCAGTCTGCGTTTTGTACATGAGGAGTAATGGATCCACTTGGGCCTTTGGTGATGAGTTGGGTCACGAGGATTGGTGGATAGCTGACACTTATGACCCCGTGATTTCCCGATGCGGGTAATTCTGGTCCGCCACTCTCAAAATTTTCCTTCGCCTCGCAAGATTTCGAGAGGCATCGGGGTGGGATCTTGGTGTTGATGAGTGTGATAATGACCATGACTCGGGTGGGGTTCTTGGGCAGTTGGCCTTTATATGTTCCAGTTCGTTTACACTTAAGCATCTTCAGCTGATGGTCCTGGGTCGAGGTAGGCTGTTATGGGACTGGTTTAGAGGTGTTAAGACTAGGGCATCGTGTGCTTGTTTTCTTGCCGGATTGTAGGTGGGGTCTGTGGCTGCCTCGGTTGTAGGGTTTATTGTCGGCTGTGCCCTATGGGTATTCGTTCCTTGACAGTAGCTTTTATTCTTTTCTGCCACGTCATCCATTTGGGCTGCCAATCTCCCGGCCTCTCGGATTACCGTTCTTGGGTTTCCATCTAGGATGTTACAATCTCTATTTCCTCAGAAGCAGCTAAGAACTGCTCCATTGGTTGTTCAGGAGATGCAGCTCGTCAATTGTTAACCTTTTGTTCGGTAGCCAGTGCTTATATTCTTTGCCAATCGTGGTAGGACGTGTCGGGCGGAATGTACACATCTGTTTCATTTTTGGTATTGCTGGACCGCCGACAGGCAGTTTTCAGATGTTTCCCATCTGATATTGGCGGGTGGTGTGAAAAAGTTCTACTATTGTTCATGTTTCTTCCTTAGGGCATTTCAGCCCCACCTTCTGGGAAGGGTCCATGAACAGGTGGCCTCAATTTACCATTGTACTGGTGCTTTCCAGAGTGCGGTACCAAGCAAGGTCTTGGCAACATATTTCTAAGGCCTGCCTCAGTGTCATCACCTGCCTTCGTAGTGGAAGTTCTTGTGCTGTAGGAAAATATTGGCGCAAGGGTTTGTTAGTTGGCGTGGTTTTGGTGCTAGCTGTTCTAATTCCAGGCTGTCGGTGGGCCTCTCTGGAAGCTTTTGATCTGTCCTTCTGTGACGGCGGCATCAATCTGCTTCTTTGTTTTCTTCTTGGGCACCGTTCTTCTGTTGTCTTCGTGTGGGTTGCCTCATTCCTTGGCTAGTTCTGCATAATATTCTGTCTGTCCTCCTATGTTCATTTTCTTTGGTCTATGGACTTGTTGCGTGCTCGTGGTCTGTTCAGGCGGTTCTTTCGAAACGCAGTGGTTATCCTGCTATTCTTTTGCTGAGGCATCCTTGGTGTTTACTGCCTGAAATGCTGGTTCTCTGTTGGCTTCCTGGAGTTGCTTAGCAACAGAGTCCTTTTTAACTTACGAGCCTCTCCCGAAAGAGTTAAAAAGCAAAAGAAAACCCTCTTTCATTTACAAATGTGTTCTGGCTGGAGTGTGTTGCTGACCACTTAAGGCTGCTTTGTTTAACAAATGACCGTCATTAAACCTTAATTTCCCTCCCTATGCACAGCTAGAGAGGAGCAAGGAAAAAAAATTCTCTGGCTGCAGTTTGAAAAAAAAAGTAAACCCCTTCCCTCTGCTTATAACCAGCTAGCAGAGAAGCATATTAATAACCTTACTGGCTTTTGGATTCTTATCTATCCCACTCAGCTGCCAACCATGTCATAACATTCCCTCTCAGATCTGAACCTTATCACAATACAGAGAAGCAGGTAGAAGAGACATTAACCCTTAACAATCTGTTTATGACAGCTCCTCTTACTGACTCTGTAAGGTGGGATAGAATTTGACTTTTAATGGAGCTACAGCACTTCACGCCCACTTAGAACCTGGTCTTATGTTTGTGGGCACAGTCCAGGAATAATAATGAGCTACTCACTGCAATTTACCTGGCTAACATGGATGCAAGGGCAACAGAAGATGCAGCTACTCTATGTTTGTTTTGTTGTTCACATTGCACATAGATAAAACAAGTGTTTGGGTCTCTCGCTAAAAGCTAAAGAGTAATGATCTAAAGCAACACTGATCAAGGATGAAGTTGGTCAGAAAAATGGATCCTTTCAGCAAGGACAGGAATGTTTTGTGTCCCAAATTTGCATCAACTCCTCTGGCGCATGAAGCAAAATATAATAGCAAGTGGTGTTCTTTTCATTACTTTGGACAGTATCACTATGCAGGCTGACTGCAGAGTAAGCAAGTGTCTTGAAAGCCTGTGTCAACTGGAAGAGGACTTCTACCTTTATTGCCATCTTTGTAACTGAAGTTGAGAGCCCCTAGACTTTGAAACACTAAAGGGCAGCTGAAAGCACGTGACTGGCTAGATTTTTGGCCAGTTTAAATCTGAGTGTCTCAGTGAAGCCAAGCTGATTTGCACCAGCTGAGGATCTGACCCCTCCCCCCAGCTGAAAATGTGATTTGTCACCTTAAACATGTAAGAACTGGACACAGGAGAACACTCCAGACACAGCCAGCATGAATGTCCTCTCATCCCACTCAATGTAAACCAGGGGCAACGCTGAAGAAGTCGCTGTTGAACAACAGTGTTCAGTCTGAGTGGAAGTGAATCAGGCCCATCATGGGCTGTCCTAGCCTCATTGCTTCTAGGGAGATTAAATCATTGTTTCAGCACCGAGTATTTAACAGATCTTCTCCTTGGGGTATGAATCAGATTTGCCTAACAAAGAAGTATTTTCTTCTGGGTCAGTTTGTTCCTATAAAAGTCCTTCCTTTTTCTTTCTAGCAGACCATTATCTAAATGAATAATCAATCTTTGGCCAATGAAATCAGAGTGGGTTTTTAAAAAATACCCTCTTATATAAAAGCCGATTTTCCAAAGTCTTTCGTAAATTCTCATTCCCAAATGCCTCTTCCTGATAATGGCAGCAGAAGACTCCATACATGAGAGCCCTATCCAAAGGAACAGGATGTGTTTAATCACATTATCTGTTGAGCAACATGTTCTAGAGATATGACTAATGTAATGTCCTTGGAGGTCTTTCATTATGCTTTTTATTTGCATATCCACTGAGCCACCTGGTCTGCAGATTATTCAGAAGACATTTTGTAGATACTTTATTTTAACACTAGTGGATGTGTGGTTTCCTGGCTTCCATGTTCTACCCACTCCCAATTCAAGCACCAGGTATCTCATGGGCAGCAGTCCCCATCAGTTCCTGAAAATATTTGGGCACATGGATATGTAAAACTGATAGAATTCATACCCTAGGCAAGGATTTTCTACACATTTCCTTATCTATTCCATGAGGCACCCACAGAAAAGCCAACTTACATAAAACTTAGGAACAGAGGTCCCAGTTCAGGAAATCATTTAAGTGTATCTTTAAATGGTGCCCTGAATAGCATTCATAATAAATAGCATCTGATTATTTTCACTTTGTTTGCAGAAGGGTCATACAAAAGTTTTAAATTAATCCATTTTTCAGATTTTTTTTTGCAGATTTTTCCATTGAATTATTGCTGTGCAGTGTATTCACAAAGAATATTTGAAAGATGCTGCATTGATTATTCACTTACGCTGGATGGATTAGTTATGTTTCTATACTTTAGCTGGATGACTTACCTAACCAACCAAATTTTAGTTTTAAATTGCACAGTTGAGTGTAGATTTCCAAGGGCCAAAAATTTTCAGCCGATATACATCAAGCTCCATTGATGCTTATTTACACCAATTGTGGATCTGGCCTCAAAAGTGCAATTCAAAATGTTCTGTTCTACAGGTGGGTAAAAAATGAGCTTTGGGGTTTTGAACCTGCAAGGTGTGGAGTGTTCTTTGCTCCCATTAAAGGCCTCAATTCAGAAAAGCATCCCTGTTCAGGGCAACACACAAGCACATTCTGAAGTACTTTCTTGAATCAAGGCCCAAGTCGGTGGAAGCTGAAGGTCTTCAGGAGTTTATAGCAATATTCAGTTTCTTGCAGGAATGAGTCTTTTGGGTAAACATAATAAATTGATCTTATTTGCTTTTCACTAGTATTCTTGCAAATTTACCAAAACATTAGTGGGATATGAGCAGTCAAGTTTTTGTACTCACAGGTCATGGGAACACAGTGGTTAACAAAATTGAATATATCTAGCAGATTGTGTAATATTTGCCCAGCTCTGCTCAAAGCACTTGCAAATACAAAGAATAGGGGGAAATCTAAACTGATCAGAGATTTCCTTGTAAAGTGACCAGGCATTTTATGGCCATGCATTTCAGCTGGCAATTTGTCTGAGCTATACTGCGCTTGATATTCAGAGGTAATAATCAATGTGCCATTTTCTGCTTTGCCCACCACTGAAGACCAGCTTTAAAATTCATAAACAATCCACCTAATCTTTGTTCACTGACTATTTTTTCCTTGCATGGATTTATCATTGGGTGATAAAATGCACAACATGACTGTCAGCTGTAAGCAATTACAAGCAAGGTGCATACTAGAAAGGTTGGGGACCACAACACAAACACTCTTGCAGCATAGAAATAGGTGTCTAATTTCCCTTCTGTGAAGACCAAATAGTTTTTCTTTAACTTATATTCTATGTTAAGTAAGCTGAAGATAGGTAACAGTCCAGTACATATACTGACTCAAAGGAGATCTTAAGCTTGCTGTGAGAAGTACTGAACTTCAGTGTTAACCCTGCTCAGTCTTAACCCTTATGTATAAAGCCAGGAGTAAGAGAGATTGAGGTGGGAGTGAAGGATGTTCTTGTAGGTTGTGTGTGTATGATGTGACAAGCTATAGGAAACCATCATACTGCTATACATGGTAAAATAAGCATAAGAAAGATTAAAGGCCTAACTCGTTGTGCAGTTGTCGCCAGTGTGAAGTGAGTTTAGCATGCTGCCATTCAGACCTGGTAAGGCGTTATACCTACTTCAAACACACAAGGTACTGAACAGAAAAAAAAAAAAAATCAGACCCGTTAAGTGTAGGGCAGCCCCAACAGCTCACCAAATAAGTGACAGATTGCTGAAGGATAATGATTGCTCTGAATCTAACCGGACAAACATATTGTCAAACGTACCAAAATTTTCCTTACTGGCCAGAGTTCTGGCTTTAGTTGGCCGGGTTGATCTTTTTAAGGAAAGGGTGGACTGAAAGAGGAAATGCTCATGGCATTGCCGTAAGCGTTAAAACTCATCTGCTCTGTATGAGAAATACCTCCTCTTCTCTTTGATATGCTTTGGGTCAGATTCCCTTTCCCCTTCTGACTCACAGCCTAAATTAATGGCTTTATGGCATTTCAGACGCTTCTTGTTGTGTTCTGACACTTGACACTTTTACACAATGTCACATCAGCTTACAACCTATTTCATCTGCCCTGACATGGCCCAAATGTAACCTGGCAGCAATTTACATAAAACTTGCTTCAGACAGTTGTTGTAATCCTAGTGAGCAGAGTATGTCTGGTCCTTAACCAGCATGATCAGGACACGTGAAGCAAATGGCAGTGCTAGTTGATTGGCCAGCAACACGAGCTCACAGTAGTGTCTGCAACCTAAAGCAGCATTAATCAGTTTTTAAAAATGGTTTAAATTCTTAAACAGGAATCACACGATAATCACCCAAGAATAATTGTGCTAAAGAAAATAACCCAACAAGCCCATATAATGTATTGTTTAAAAAAAGGTAAGGGGAATACAGTGATGTCCAGACATACCAAGCCTGCAAAAATCATGCAGAAATTGGGCTTTTTTTTTTTTTTAAATCCACTCCTGGCAAGCAGGGGCAAGGGGGAGCAAGCAGAGGGAGTCAGTGGTGCACAGTGTGTCCACCACAGTCTCAGACTGCATGCTGGAGGGATCTAGTCAGAGTGTTGGGGTTCTTAGGGATTGGCTTGTTTTGAAATGGGATTAGCTTGATTTTTGGCTTATTGTGAAAGTCGGGCTGTTTATTTACCATGTGAAAGTTGGCAACTGATGTCTAGAGGTTGAAGTAGGGGAGTCGGAATCAGGACTCCTGGTTTCTGTTATCAGTTTTGCCAGTGACTTGTGACAAACACGTCAGAACCTCTACAGACCTCAGTTTAGCCATTTATAAAATGGGTTTAACAGCACTACCCTTCCCTTTAAGGGGTGTTTTGAAGTTTAGAGTAAGTCTATGCTACACTCACAAAACTTTGTAAGCAATGCCTGCAGTTCTGGTCACCACACTTTAAAGATATTCAAATTGGAAAAAACTAGAGTAGGCAAATGAAAATTAGGGGTATGGAACAGCTTCCATATGAGGAGAGATTAAGACAACTGGGACTGTTCAGTTTAGAAAAGAGATTACCAAGGGAACTAGGGGATAAGATAGAGATCTATAAAACCAGGAAAGCTGTGGGGAAAGTGTTTACCCCTTCACATAAGAACCAGAAGTCACCCAGAGAAATTAATAGGTGGCAAGTTTAAAACAAAACTTAAGTACTTCACACAACACAGTTAGCATCTGAACTTGTTACCGGGGTTGTTGTGAAGGCCAAGTGTGCAACTGGGTTAAAAAAGATAATTCATGGAGGATAGGTCCATCAATGGCTATTGGCTAAGATGGTCAATGATGCAACCACATGCTCTGGGTGTTCCTAAACCCAACTGCCAGAAGCTGGGACTGGACAACAGGATGGATCACTTGACAAATTCCCTGTTCTGTTCGCTTCCTCTGAAGGATCTGACACCGGCCACTATCAGAAGACAGGATATTGCGCTAGATGGACACATTGGTCTGACTCAATATGGCTGTCCTTATTTTTCTATGTTGTTTAAAGGTGCATCTTATGGCATTTCTATGCCAGCAAAAGCCCTGCAAGAGAGATAAGAGCATAAAAGGGATTTGCCAGTATAATCTATTTCCCACCTCCAACCGGTATAAACTATATTGCCTAAAGCTTTTTGGGGGCAGTGTAAGCTACATCTCCTCTAAGCGGGTTTTCCCAGTATCACTATGTCAGCAAAATAAAGACTAAGATGTACTTAATTCAAGTTTATAAGGAGGTCTGAGTTCTTTAATGAAAGGTACAGTTTCAGTCCAAAGTTAATCATAATATGTATGCACATGGAAAATGAGATGCAATCCCACTATCAGAAGTTCTAGCTCCTTATAGGAATGGAAGGGACAAAAGATTTTCCTCTTCCATTCTGGTTTTAAAATGGTTAACAGACCACAATTTGTTCTAAAAGCCTCAAACTCCCAGTGATTGCACGTTAACTCATGCTTGGGTTTTGGGGGTTGTATGAGACATCTCATGGGATTTAGATCAAGACTATGCTAAGAGTGCTGAACTCCACTGGGTATGTGCTGGCCACAGAGAGCAAGGGAGGCAGATGGCATGGAGAGAGAAATGCAAGTTCCTATATACTGTACTTTGACACCACTGAAAATATTCAAGGCTTGATTCTCCACTATATCCAGAGTCCACCTTCATGGGCCTTTCACTAGTGGACAGTGGCATCATTTCAAAAAAAGGATTCTTGAGTGGGCAAAGAGGTGTCAGAATCCCTGCTTCTGCCATCCCATTGCGGGGAGCAAAAGGTAGTGTCCTGGTCCTATCCCAGGAAAGGTGGGGGGGGGCAGTAGCTGCCAAGGGCACCAGGAGTGTTGGGGGGAGAAGGGCCATTCCCCCCCCCCACTTTTTAAATAGGCCCCTCGTGGAGCTCCTTCCTTGAGGACATAATGAAGGGGCATGTGGGCCAAATTTCAGTCAGTAACATTGAGACTTGGCTTGGTCCACCTGCTCTTTTGCAGTCCTGGTACCCTTGGTGGAGGGCCAGGTGAGGGGGGGCGGTTCTCATTGATGGTTGGCCCAGGGCAAAGATCGGGACTCTTCTCTCTCACTCTGCACTGCTCTCCAGCCCAGGCCACCACAGCTACTATCTGACTGGCAGGCACAACATGGCAATTACAAGCCCCAGCCTGGCCCACCCCATAGTGTCCCCCACAAGCCAAGAGAAGACACTATAGTGCCGTTTGGCAAGGAGCTATGAGAAGTCAGGAGGGACCAAGGTCTAGGGGGTCAACTGCCCCCTCGAACTCCATAGCAAGCAACTCTCCTGCCAGTGGTGAATGTATAATGGAGTCTTACTCTGCCATGTCATGTCCTGCCTCTCTACATCAGGAACGGGGGGAGCCAGCACAGGAGGTGGTGGTGGTCAGCTGCTGACCAACACCTTCACCAGCTTACTGCCCGATACACACACACACCAGGAATCCACGGTGGAAATCTCTGGATGCTTACCTGGCAGAAAGTGACTGTGGTTGACCTTGAACTACAGCTGTCAGAATTCACAGCAACAGTAAGGCTGTTACTAGCAATTAGAGGATGTTCAGTGGAGTCAGGCAGAATAAAGGGACAATCTGCCCGTGGATATTTAGAATGAGGGGGTTTGATGGGTGAGGTTTATCACAGCATTTAGGCAAACCCTAAGCAAAATACGGTTACAAAGTTTCACTTGGTTAAAGGAGAAATAGCAATTGTAGCTGGTGACGTCTGCCTGGATTCTGAAAGCCTTCTACTCAGAGGCACTCAGCATTCTCCATCCCTCATTATTTATAATGAAGGACGTTTGCTCAGAGACAGGCTCTCTGTTCTCACCTTTCCCATTTTTTTTGCTCCACACTTGACGTCAGAATCTCACTCCATCTGTGGCATCACATTTGGATCTCTCAGAGGCCATTTGTGGTGCCACAAGATGATAGTTTTGATGTCAGGTGGGGAAAAAACAGCAGAAGCCACTGACAGGAACAAAGACTGCCACAGGCAAATATCTGCAGTTCTAGATGTTGAGGATGTGTCACCCCTCATTATTTAGAACAGATCAGCAGAAGCATCACTAAATGGAAGGCATCGCAAAGTTTTCTGTGAGCATTACGGCTCTTTAAAAGGCATTTATCTGAAACATCTGAGAGGAGTTGGCTTTTTGAATTTAAAAAAAAAAATTCTTGTGTGCTCTGCTTCTTCCCTGAATGGGGAATAAAGTCACTTTAAACAAGAGAAAAGGCAGATTTGGGAAACAGACCCTGCCCCCCAGTGTAAGACTGTGCATATGTGGTCAGTTTACAGGTAAACCTTTTCTAGAGTTGCCATTTTTATGAACTCCCCTGGGATCTGAGCATGTTACTGTGCTCTTTCCCCTGCATCATTGCTAGTAATGACCAGACAGGTCTCATTCAGATGACATCACTTCCAGCAGTAGAATTTCTAACACCATACCATTCTGTGGGTGGAGGCAGTGGAGAGGGTTCATAAGAACTAGCTCAGAGGGGAAAGTGTCAGATTGAGTCATCAGCACCTCTTCCTCCTCCATCACTGTGCCCCTAGCCCCAAGCTTGAGCAGAGGGACTTGGTAATTGTCAGACTCAATAACAGACCATCAGTCTGATCACTATTATTTATAGTGAGTAGCATGTAGCAGCCCCAGTCATTGACTGGGGTCCCATTGTGTTAGGGGCTATACAAACCCAGAACAAAAAGCTAGAATTTCACCTATAACAAAGATATGGTCCAAACGGATTACAACCCAAGTATAACAAAAGAGAAGTGGATTCAGATACAGAAGCATGAGGAAACAATGAGACAGTATGAGTCAGTTTAAGCCAGCATCCTGTCTCTGACTTTGCTTATTACCATCTGCTTCAGAAGGTGCAAGAAACCTTGCAATGAGTGGAAATGGCATAATCTACTACCCCACGGAACGTTTTTGTAGCTTGCATTAGTTAAGGGTCGGCTTATGCCCCATAGCAGGAGGGCACGTCCCTTCCAGTGCTGGTGGTTTCTTTATTCATACCATTATAACTCTGTATGTTCGTTATCCACACTGTAGATCACATGCTCACAAGTGTTTATGGACTGTTCTCATGCCTTCCTCTCAGCAGATGGCATTAAGATGGGCAATTTAGTGAAGCTAATAAAGTCCCGTTGTCATGTCACCTTGGGGAGGGGCGGGTGTCTAATGAGAGAAACTCTCCCTTATTGGAATTCAGGTGGCAGCTGTGACCTGAGCTTAATGCAATGATGGATGGTCCTTTTGTCACACTCTTCCACTACCCAAGCAAGGTGAATTTGACTTTTCAAAAGGGTTTGTGCACATGCATTACTCAGCCAAGTGATATTTCAATACTTCCCCTGAATAATCTGGCCTCTGGGATGGTGCTTCTGCTGGAAAACAAAAAGCCAAACCCAATTTTCTAGAAAGTGCCAGAAAACAGAAGTGCAATATGTTGGAAACAGACAGCTCTGGCTTGCTAATAAGTAGAGGGGAGGCAGTGCATTAATGGTGGAAGTTGTTTAGGCAGTCAAAATCGGTGCATAAGGAGAAAGAAAAGGCTACAAATCCATCATGGAACAGGGAAGGAATGGGGGTGAAGGGGCAACAAGGTCCAGTGTGAAAGAAGGGCTGCTATTGTTGGGGAAATCCAGATTACCTGACCCCCTGAAAGTCAAGCTTTTAAACAATCACCTATCAGAGATAAATGGGGTGTAAGAAAAGGGGAATCTCTATATGAAAATGTGCTCTGACTGCCTGACACGAGCAATGGTGAGTTCTCTCTTGATCTCGCAACACTTGAAGGCAAGCATGTTCGTGGCTGCAAAGTTTTATTTGGTTCATGTAGCAGTCCTTCCCTTCTGCTTTTCAAAAAATCATTAGTGCAAAATCCTCCTGTCCTGCAGGTTTGACTATCTATATCTTCCCTGTAGCTCTCACCTCTGATTTCAAATCTCAACTGGAAATATCTATCCTTTTGCATGGTTTCTCTCTGTTGCTGTTATTTAATCCTTCAACAGTATTATGTAAAAGGAAAAACTAACATGTAGCTTAAGGCTACAAATGTTATATTAAAATAAAGGATTTTATAATAAATGGAGCTATGCTGGTTTATACCAGCTGTGAATAGAGACCGGTATGAGATTCCATTTGACAGTGTGTGCAAAAGATGCTATTCAAAATGAAATCAAATCTTTTTTGTGATGGCAGACAAATGAGATGCAAATATCTTCTTCTGCTCTAATGAGGCCTTGATTCAACAAAGCACATAGGCACACACAAATCCTATTCACTTCAACAGGAGTCAAGCACGTGTTTGACTTTAGGAGTATACTTAGGTGCTTTGCAGAATTGGGGACTTGTGTATTCTCCTTTGCTTTGACATTTGGTAGTGTCACACTCAGAAGTTTGTGGTTATCTCCTGGGAGAGGGAAAATAAACTTTAATGCAGGTTAAAGCAAATTCACACCTGAATGAAATCAAGAGTGACAGGTAAGCTGCTCTCCAAGGTGTTACCACTTTCCTACTGTGGATGAGTGATGTGGCAGCTTAGAAATACCTCACTACAGTAGAAGACCAGAAAAGGCATTTAGAATGTCTTGCATGCCAATGAGAGTTCAGTGAGTTTCCTTCAGGAATCTAAAAAGGCTCTGAACTACCAGCGGCCTGGAATGCTGGATTTGAGAGATCTGGTGAGTAAGGGAGAATAAATGCTCTTTTGAAATAACCCACAGCACAGAGATAAAACATTATTATATTGAGCACCAAAAGCAGCTTAGACCAAGAGAGAGCAACCTGCCTGACCATAATCCAATCTAAGATTTCAAAGAGATTGGGGGGAGGGGGGGAGCAGAGATTTGCTACCTCTTACATGAACACATCAGATAGCTGCAGTTTTAGCTGTTTCTGAAGTAAAACCAGAGTGAAAAGGGTGGTGTTTGGATATATTCCAGCAAAGCTCCACTTCATGGCTGAAACACCTGCTGATTTTATTTAGCTTTCTTGATCTAAATGGAAGAATTTGTCTGTTAGTAGTTCAGGCACCTTGGGGCTAATGCAGTGAGTCTTGGAGAGAATAATGGGGAGAAGGACATGAAAGGCAAGAATGTGGGATGTCCCCTGTGCAAGATCTGTCGTTGTATTGTGATGCATGACCCCCCTTTCTCCTTCACCCTCCCTTTGGCATCTCAGTTTGGAGGGAAATTGTGAAAGATATGGGCAAAAACCAGTGGTGGTTTGGGCTTTAATTTCCCACATCAAAAATGAGGGTTGGTTTGAAGCCAGATCCCAGGATTAAAACCTTTTGTTGGGATAATGTGAGAAGTAGCAACTCCAGAAAAGATTTGGGTATCATGGGGGTTACCGTAATTAACTGCACATGAGCTCCCACGGTGATGCTGTGACCAAAAAGAATAATGCAATCCATGGGCGCATAGTTCTCCTAGCGATTCTTCTGCTTAGAGAGGTTATTTGGCATGGTGCAGCTGCTGCAGGAAAACTGTCTAGTTCTGGGGTCCACAGTTTAAAGAAGGATGTTATAAAATGAGAATTCAGAGAGGATCCATGAGAATGACTAGAATAGGAAGGATTCATTTTTAATCAGTAACTGTCAGTAAATGTTTATTTCACTGCACACAAACTGATAAAGAAACATCTGATAATTGATAAATTTATAGATGGGAAGAGTATGAAAAATGCCACTTGAACTGATTAGTTTTATTTAAAGATATTTACTTGGTATGTTTTGACATGTAGCATTAATTTGTTTTAAATGGTTAAAGTTTTAATTTTAACACATCTACAGTCATTAAATTGTCTGATGCTGCCCGTTTTCTGAATCCCACCCTCATTTCCCACAACTCTGAAGACCTGAATTGATAATGATTAGTGGGGAGTGCTTAAAACCCATAATTTATCTAAATAAAAAACCCCCAAATTCTGCCAAGCCTCCGTATAGGGACACTCAAGGAGCTCAGGCTATTTAGTGAGTAAACAGAAGGTTAAGGGGTGACTGGATTATAGTATTTAAGTACTTGGGGAACAAATATTTGGTGATGGGCTCTTCAGCATAGCAGAGAAAAGTCTGGCACAATCTATCAGCTGGAAGTTGAAGCTAGATAAGTTCAGACTAGGGACCAGATTTTAAGGTATTAGGTGCTTATTAGGATTGTCAGATGCATCTAAGGTGTCTAACATGAATTATTTTAGTGGGTATTTGGTACACATGTGACTTGCCCGAAGTCACACTGGAGACATGTAGCAGAGCCAGGAATAGAGTCCAGGTGTCTCAACCTACAGGCTGGCACCCTAACCACTAGCCCACTCTTCCCCTCTAGGTACTTGTATTTTCTTATGACCTTAGTATAATGCAACTGTGATCCAGAATGTGCCCTCAGATGTACGTTTGATTCCTATAGGCTACAATGGGAGATGAGCGTCCACAGTTGAAGGCAGAATTTGGTCCTTGCAAGCTTTGCTCGTCATAAACAGATGGTTAAGGGTTAATATCTTTCACCTGTAAAGGGTTAAGAAGCTCAGTGAACCTGGCTGACACCTGACCAGAGGACCAATGGAGGGGACAAGATACATTCAAATCTTGGTGGAGGGAAGTCTTTGTTTGTGCTGTTTGTTGTTTGCTCTTGGGACAAAGAGGGACCAGACGTACAACCAGACTCCAAATCTTTCTGAATCAGTCTTTCATGTTTCAAACTTGTAAGTAGCCAGGTAAGGCGGATTAGTTTTATGTTTGTTTTCTTTCAACTTGTGAATGCTTTCCCTTTTGCTGGAAGGATTTTTACCTCTGTTTGCTGGAACTTTGAATCTAAGGCTGGGGGGAGGTCCCTCTAGTCTATATAAATCTGAATACCTGTAAAGCATTTTCCATCCTGATTTTACAGAGATAGATTTTAATTAAAGAAAGAAAAGGTAAAAAATTTTCATTAAGAACTTGATTGATTTTTCCTTGTTTTGGAATCCAAGGGATTGAGTCTAAACTCACCAGGGATTGGTGAGGGGAAAAGGAAGGGAATGGTTAATTCCTCTTTGTTTTCAGATCCAAGGAGTTTGGATTTGTATAGCTTCCCAAGGCAACCGGGGAGTGGGGGGGGCGGGAGGAGCAGATGGTTTATTTCTCCTTGTTTTAAGACTCAAGAGGTTTGGGTCTTGGGTTCCCCAGGGAAGGTTTTGGGGGAACAGGAAGTGTGCCAAACACTATATTTTTGGCTGGTGGCAGCGTACCAGATCTAAGCTAGGAATTAAGCTTAGAAGTGATCATGCAGGTTGTCATGGTATAATTCCCAAATCTGAACCTTAGTGTCCAAAATATGGGTACCAGCATGAATCCTCTAAGCTTAATTAC